>NC_134857.1:2812500-3112500 GCF_049852395.1 Peromyscus maniculatus bairdii
CTGCTGAGCAGCTGCATTCCTTGATGAGCACATGGAGGGCACCATGGGCCAGTGTGGAAGTTAACCAACTGCTTGCTGGGATCCACACCTGCTGGGAGCCTTAGAGTATAAAGCTATCTTGGAATAGGGTCTTAACAGAAGCCAGGGGGTGAGGACATGTCATAGGAAGTTAGATAGAACAAGCCCCAAATATACTGTCTGGCCATCTTAGAAGACACAAGGCTGGCATGATTGCACAGTCATGTGTTCACGGCATGTGAGTTACTGGGATTTATTCAGCACTGGGAATAGAACCCAGGACCTTGTACAAACTGGGCAAATACTCTACCACTGAGCTACAGTCCCAAGCCTGACCTCACACTGGAGAGGCCGAGGCAGGAGGGTCTAGAAGTTCAATCTAGGAGGGGTAATCAGGATCAGGATCTCAATAAAGACATAATAAAGAACACAGGAATTCGGAGGAACTCAGAGATGGAGACTGGTGGGATGTAACCTGACTCACAGGCCACCCAAGTCTTAGATCCTGGAAGAGGCAGAAAGGAGCCTTCCCCCAGAGCCTATGAAGAAGCCCCTGCCTAGCATCTCCCAGTGAGAAGCATGGGGTGTGGATAGGGGGTGGAGCTCCTGCCTAGAATCTTTGGGATTTGGGACTTTGGGCCTCCGGAACCAGCAAATTCCATTCCTGCTGTTTTAAGACACCTGGCTTGTGACCATTTATGACAACCTAGAACCCACATGTAGGTGTGCAGGAGGGAAGAGGAGGTGCTGCCAGCAAGCCCTGGAGCTTGGCCTTGCTGTGGCCTTCTGTCTCCCCAGCCAGAAGAGTGTGAGAAGGCTCCTGCTGAGCCTCCCCTAACTCCAACAGCACTCAGAACATGCCATTCTTCTTTCTGAGGCCACTTTTGCCATCCTAGGTATCAGGTACCCTGGAGACAGCACCCCTCCAAGTATGACCTAGGACACCTTAGTTACACTCTGCCACACACTCTGTCACCCATCTCTCAAGACAGCTCTCCTGCCAGGGTCTACCTGCCTATGTCTCCAAAGCCAGAATCTTTCTCTGTCTCAGTCTCTCTCAACAATGTCTCCTGTAGGTCAGGCTGGTCTCCCACTCTCCAAGAAGCTAAGGCTAACCGGCAGGTCCTGATCTTCCTTCCTGCCTGGATGTCAAGACAATGTTTATATGGTGCTGGTATGGAGCTTAGGGCTTTGTGTGCCCTAGGAAAGCCCTCCACTAACTGAGCCCCCGCCTTGGTCTGCCTGTCTTCTTTGAGGCAGAGATTCTGTAGCTAAGGTTGGTTTGAAACACATGATCTTTCTATGTTTTTAATCCCCCACTCTGGAATGGCAGACCTGTGTCCCCTACAGCTTCTTACCAATCAATGAACATATCTGCAGTGTGCCCTGGGTCTGGTATTGGGTCACTAGTATGGCAATGTGTACATGAGGGAAATGAGTGAGGGAGATATTCAACCACTGCAAAGATACATCCCCACAGTCCCTAGGCCCCTGAAGAGAACTGGCATGCTCAGCACCGTTTTAGGTTGGGATTCCCATAACCCCACATGTCAAGGTAGGCATTTGGAATGTGGAAGCAGAGAGGCAGGGAAGCAGCCAGACCCAGACATATCCAGAAGGAGCCAGGCATACAAGAAGCATGGGACAGGGGCCAAGTGAGGACAGTGAGGGCACAGGCCATCTGTGGTAGTAGGGCATCCAGTGTGGAGATGAGAAGAGCCAAAGTAGGGATGGGAAAGGAGCTTAGACTGTCACTGGGTCAGATAGGAACGTTTTGGGGACTGATAGAAGATCTGGGGAGAACAGGATCTTAAACAATGGTCTTTGCAGGTATTGGGGGAGCTTACAGTAGCAGAGGTCAGATCTATGACAAGCAGGCAAGCTCTGGCTGCAGGTGAAAGGCAGAGCACACACCCTGTGAGTAAGCAGGTTCTGGAACATTTCCTGCTGGTGGCCATGTCAGAGGAGCAGCAGGTGGCAATTGAATTTCAAGGTGTCAGCTCATCAGGAGGAAACTCTCGGATGGGTCAGTCTTGGTTAGTCAAGGCCTCAAGACCACACACCCCAGAATGTCTTTTGCCCCTGCAGTGCCTTTACAGGTTTGCTGCTGTGGTCTTTCTCTGGTATTTGGCATGGTGTGAATGTGTGTGGGGAGATCCCCACTGCCTGTAATGTAGTGTTCATCTCATGGAAACATCCTGATCTACTGGGGATTTTTATTTGTGGATTGTCATGAAGATGATCCCTGCCTAAACTGTACTGTCTAATTGATAACAATAATGTTAGCTTATATAGAGTTTTGATGAATAAAAAATAAATAATACAGGGGCGGACTTCCTGCAGCCGCCGCCGGCCTTCGCGGCCCGGGCCTTCCCACCAGGAGCCACCGGCCCTGACCCGGCCCAGAGGCCGGGCGCCCACCTTGCGCCCAGCAGCCCTGGCGGGAGAGCAGCGTGGACGTGTTTCCATTCACTGTAGAAAGAAACACAAGCGATTGGCGGAGGATGATGAGTGTCCAATAAGAAAGAAGCGATTGACTGAAGCTGAATTCTCTGCAGTTGCTAACGAATGGGTTCTTGACACACACCAGGGGATAGACGGTCATGGGGTAAACGCGTGTCCCGGTGGCCTTCCTGTGCCCAGCATGCTAGATGCTGTCTGTGAAGAGATGGATCAGACGGCTGCAGAACCACAGTGTGAGGCTTCAGGAGATCGAGGACAGGATAATTGACGAAGATGAAGAGGTTGAAAGTGACAGGAATGTTAGCCACCTCCCAAGTCTTGTCCTTTCTGACACCATGAAAACGGGTTTGAAGAGGGAATTTGATGAAGTCTTCACAAAGAAGATGATTGAGTCCATGAGCCGACCTTCTATGGAGCTTGTGCTCTGGAAACCTCTCCCTGAACTCCTTCCTGAGAAACCAAAGCCATCATGTAACCCTAAGAACTACGCAGGAGAGAGCCAAAGGAAGTGTGCAGCTGCCAGCACTGCCTTTCCACAGAGAACTGAACTGCTGCTGGAGCCCCAGCACACAGACACGCCACTTTACCATAGTCTGGAGACCACTGCTAACACAGAGGAAGAGATGGAGCTCTAGAGACCAGTTTCTGCTCCAGCTTGGCAAGTTCTAGAAGGCTCCTGTGTTCAGTAATAGCCTGCCTGTATAGGAGAGGGACCTGAAAGTTTTATGAAACGGGTGTAATATCTCCACCTGTGATTTGGGGTGGGAATGTCATTGTGGGTAGCCATTTATTGAATTCAACTTTTTGCCAAGGAAGCTTATCTCAAGGGAAATGCAGTTTTCTAGCAGGCTTATCCAAGAAATGTTACAGTCTCTTTAAAGACAACCATAGACGCTGGATGTGTTATGGTGACCATCTGTCACACTGCTGAAGCCATTCATTCTTAAGATGATTATAAAGAGGAATGCTCCTAATTGCCACTGCACCCTGCCAGCTGAGTCCTGTATGAGCTCGCAGTGGGAACTGGGCTTGGGGAGCGGGAGGGCAGAAAGTAATGGTTCGGTCTCTTGCGGAGCAGCTGACCAGGCAAGGAAAGTCGTGTTGGCGCCAGGTCTGTGTAGCCGGTGTTCCTCAAGCAGTAAGTAGCCCTGGTCTCCTTTAATGACTGATGAGCTCAGTTGGTCAGTAACGTTTACACCTCAATTAACTAAGTAATTGATTAAAAGTGTGAGGGAACCCTTCTGTAAACTGCCTGTGAGAGAAGTATCTTTTCATGAATCCTGAGGACATGCAGTGTCAGCTAAAGCCAGCATTGATAGATAGCTTCTAGAATTTAAAAAGGGAAGGTTGTATGTCTATTAGCAAGTTGAGTTTTTTTAATGTTGGTTTTGAAAACAATGAATTAGCTGAGAATCAATGGGCAAGCATCTTAAGGAGAGTTACTGAAATAGCTCATTGTCTGGTGCTTAAGCTGTTGTACAATAAGCCTAGAAGTTAATGGAAGATGGCCTCCTGCCAACAGGATATCTTTAGTCTTTTAGTACCCGAACCAGGCTCAAGGTGTTCATTGGGAATAACCAGGGTTAAAGTTTTTAATTTCTCAGGAAGAGCTCTTCAGCATGGCAGGTCCTGTAATTGAAGGCTTGGCAATCCTTCAGCGCTGTAGAGCAGTCTGTGTAAGCTGGGGTGAGTGTGCTGGCCCTTTTCGACAGCAGAACACCTCATTTCAGTCTTCGTTGTCTGAGTTTCTTCTCCCTTTGTAGGGGAAAAAAGAAAGGTTTATGCCAAGTAGAGGTGAATTTTTAGAAACTAGCTTCCAGGCATTTTTGCAACCCATGCTGAAATCCCTCCTGTGGATGGCATAGAAGTCACAAGTCTGTTCAGTAGACTGTCTCTTCTCTCGCCTATTGTTCTTGTTCTCTCTATTTCTGTCTGGATGTCAGGAAAAGGTTTAATGTTTAATATTTAAACAAAATATTTATGTCTACACAATAAAATTACTCAAGCTTCAAACCAGTGTTGAAACCAGTTGGAAACCAGCTAATTGTTTCTTCATCTCAGACTCAGAGGTGAATGAAATCTGTCTTCTGTTGAAATGTGCAAGGTTTGACTCATGTCATTTGAAAACTCCTGCCTTGTTTAATGGGACCAACTTGCAAAGTTTATAGCCTTAAAGAAATCTCTCTGCTAAGAAGTTTAGTACAATTTAGAAGCATGCAGGGACTGCACAAGAGTTTGGAGTTAGCTAGCCAGTGTGAGTGGGAAGGAAGTGGCACCTTTCCAAAGGGCACAGAATACCAGGACTGCCTCCTCTCAAAGGCCCGAAACTGCTTTGATGCATTTGGTAACCACTGGAGAACAGAGGTGGCTTTTAACAAAGATGCAAACAGACTTTTCAGGAGTCTTTATCTGACATATCCTTATTTCTGCAGGAAAGTTGATGTTCATGCTCCTTTTTGGACTTTATCTTCTTGCACATATTTGTACAAAAATCGTCTTCATCCTTGTGGTGCTGACTCATCTGACTGTCTCCACAGCCCCGATGCCTCTGTGTTCCATTTTCTTTTCTAGCATAAGGATTTTGATTTGCCTTAAGGTTTTCCTAAGAAATTAACAGGTCTTTTCGTCTTATATAGTTTTGAAGCATGGATCAAACATTGGCTCAGTAAGCTAATGTGTTAAGGTCAGCAATTATCTAAAGCAGGTGAGCTTCATTGAACAAATGTGTGTTTCTCTGAGTTTGAGTTGAGGGGGTTTGTTTTGTTTCTTTTTGGGTTCTTGGTTTGGGGGTTGGTTGGTTTTTTTTGTTTTGTTTTGTTTTTGTTTTTTTTTTTGCTGTTGTTCTTAATATGAAGAAATAATATGAGAATCCAGTTCTCATAATTTAAATTGGTTAAAAACTGCTCATTCTTGAAAAGATAAAAATGTAAAATTTAAGAACAAGTAGGACAGGACTTCGAATAACCACAGGGGAACATTAACTAGCAGGTTCATTTGCTGTTCTGCATCTGGACCTTGACTTTAATAGTGACAAGAATGGTACAGTACTAAGAATGTTCTGGATGATGATGTCCATTTTACTTTAAGAATGAGAATCTGGTTTTTCTGTATTTTATTTTCAATAAAACACAAGTGTTTTGAACTTTCTAATAAATAAATAAATAAATAAATAAATAAATAAATAAATAAATAAATAAATAAATACAGGAAATGTTCTACAGCCAGGGCCTAAGAGTTTCACCTCTGGAGCTGCATAGGCTATAGCTCAAGTTAATAATTAAGAAAAACAACTGAGTCCCAGGAGCCAGGCTGGCTTAAATTCCTTTAATCTTAATGCTGAAAGATGTAGTCACAGGTTTTGGTGTGTATAATTAGCTGAAACAAGGCTTTAAAATAACTTCAGGTTAGATCAAATGTTTTGATAATATTTTTGAGGTGAAAACCCTAGAAAACAATCTAAAGCTCACAAGAACACACAGCTGAGGTCAAAAATACAAAGCGGCCCAATTGTTACTAGCTGATATACTTTCCTTGCTTGGTTGGTTGATGATTAAGGTGATGGTTTATTCATTATACTCATTTTTGTTCTCAATCTTCTGATATAAAAAATTATAGATGAGTGGGTATATACCCTAAAGATTTAAGGTAGAACTGACTGATTCTTTTTCATATATAAAAGTTTAGATTTGTGATTCCGTTAAGATTCTTTATAAGATTACCTTTCAAGATAAGCAGTAAAGTAATTGGCCCTTTCTTTGTAACTGCAAAATGCAGCCTGCCATGTAAAAGATCTGACTGAGAAGAATACCTTGCTTGCCCACACAGTTAATCTAAAATAAATTGCTTGGGTATGAACGTATGTGGATTCTTTGGATAACTTGTTTTTCACCTGTAATATGTAAAATATTTAATCATGTAAGGCATATAGGAACCATGCTGTTTTTTACCATTTGTTTTGTATTCATTGTTATCATTCACTTGAAAAATAGAATGTAACCATATTATAATTCCTATATTGCCTGAGAAACATTGTTGGGGTATAGAAGCTGTAGAAAAAAAAGTATGCAGCAGAAAGAACAGAAGAAAAGAACATAGAAAGAATGGAGAAAAATAGAGAATAAAGAAGGAAACCATCAAGAGAGTGTGTGTGTTTTCCCTTAACCCCAGCAGATAGAAAAGTCTAGTATACGCTGACTCCATGGATTCCCTTTGAGCCCTGTGATGCTTGGAGGCTGGCCCCCTAGGCAGTGATAATGAGACCTGGGAAGCAGGCAGGTCTCATGCACAGAACAGACATCTCCATGGTCCTCTCTAAAATTTCCACAGACCACCTGTCACTAGGCCCCAGGAGCAGAGCCACATGAAGGCACCAGCATCCTGCCTGCTACTTAAATTTGTGAGACAACTGAGTCTTATTCCAGTCCCAGATCTCCCCAGAGAGGGCAGGAAAGCACTGAACCACTTCATAAATAAATAAATAAACAAATAAATAAAAACAAGGTCTCCCTATGGAGCCCAGATTGGCCTTATGCTCCCAATCCTCCTACCTCAGAGTGATCTGCTTTGAAGGGCAGTTCACTTACAAGCTAAGAGTGAAGATCCATTAAGGCCCCGTGGTTGGAGCCTCTAAGGCCCCAGGGGTGGTAAGATCATCAGGGATCTAGTGTCAGGATCTGAGTCAGTTTCACTGGCCTTATAGTACAGCCCAAGTCAGCTCCACTGCATAGGAACCCCCACCAGGGACATCAGACCATGGGACTCTCCATCTCACACAGGCTGCTTTTTGGGTCTGATCCTCAGGGTGGGAATGAAGTAGCTACTCAAAAAACACTGCCTCCTTGATGTTGAAAGTGTTCTTAGGTCTAGTCTGCCCTCCTATCAACCCCCCCCCCCCACCTCCACTGTGGTACATTCAAATCTCTCTCACCTGTGTTCCGGCTCCTACTTAGACCCAAGTAAACAAACAGAGGCTTACATTATTTACAAACTGTATGATCTATGGCAGGCCTCTTGTTACCTAGCTTTTATAGCTGAAATTAACCCATTCTATTAAGCTGTATTTTGCCACATGTTCTGTGGCTTACTGGTCTTCTGGCATGTTGTTCCTTGGGAAGCAGGCTAGCATCTCTCTCTCTGCCTTTCTCTTTCCTGTCTCTCCCTGTGGATTTCCCACCTGCCTCTATGCTGCCTTGCCATAGACCAATGCAGCTTTTTTTAATCAACCAATCAGAGTGACACATATTCACAGCATACAGAAAGACACCCCACAGTACCTCCTAGATTTCCAAAGGTAAAGAATTCTTTGTGCGAAACATCTGGAACCACTGTCATTTTAGATTTTGGATAGATTTGAATGTTTGAACATTTACAAATACACATACACAAGAACTGGGCCTAGGAATACATGACTGTGATCCAAGCACTTGGGGGGAAACTGAGGCAGGAGGATGGAAGACTGCAAGTTCCAGGCTAGCCTGCCTCTGCAAAACAAACAAACAAACAAACCCCACAAACCAGTCATGTTGTTGAAGATTAGACACAACTATAATCCAAAAATCTCCTACATTGGCCCTGCCGTTCATCAGTCAGCCCTCCTACCCTCAGAGCCCAAGGAAGACCCCCTGCAACATTTGCACTGTGTCTCTGTTGGTGGCAATCCATTCCATGATGCCACAGGAGGAATCTTCCATCTGTGGCATCATGTGAATGGCTCAGAAAGCTCCAGGTTTGGGAGAATTCAGGAGTTTGTTTGGATTTGGAAATGCTCCACTGCTGTGGCAGAGCCCTTGCCCAGCATGTGAAGGTCACAGGTTTGGCCCCAAGACTGACCACACAAACCCAAACATTAACAGTAACAAACTCCTGTCAAGTTTCCTCCAAAGTCCACAGGGACCTGGCTCCACTTTCAGGACCCAGCATGGCCTCTGTGACTGTGAGAAAGGATTAAACCAGGAGACCTTGCCCTTGTGTCTGCATCAAAGGTATTTTGGTGACAGTCACCACTCAACCACTGGAAACCTATCCACATGGGGGTTAAGTGGCACCCATGTCTGTTGATTAAATGGCGCGCTGTTCCTCGTGGCTGGCCACCACCTGCAGCGGCCATGCTGGCAGAGGAGAGTGGTGATTGGAAGAATCACAGCCATGGTTACCTTTTTAGAGGTTTATTGGTGGGGGGGGGAGAGAAGGAGGGAGAGAGAGGGGGAAGGAGGGGGAAGAGAGGGAGAGAGAGGACAGACAGAAGGAAGGAGCATAAAGAAAAGAGAGGGACACACAGAGGGCCCACTTGCTTTTTAGGCTGGATCCCGTTACAGGCTGATGATGCAATTAAGAACCAAATCCTTACATCCCAGACTTTTTTTATTATAAAAAAAGCAGGTAGATGGGAATAGGGGCATTGTTCCTCTCAAAAACTGCTTCCAGCTGACAATTGGCCGTCGGTTGCCTCTTGAGTCTTCTAAGGTAGACAGGCAATATGGGATGCTGTCTGTTACCTGTTTGCTCTGGAGACATGTATCCCTCTTGGCTGTGGCTGGGAACTTTCTGTTTGACAAGATGCTAGTGACACAGAAAAAAACTTAGAGAGATAAAAGAATCATTATTATTTTATGTTGACATTTATCTGAGGTAGATCCAGCCTGTCACTATGGATTTTGAAACATGTTAAGCTTTATCAGACACAGATTATTTTAAAGCACCTGTTTCCTTTACTAGTTTGGCATCCAGGAGACAGGTGATCAATTGTTAAAAGCATCTCACAGTAATAGATGTTTACATTAAAGTCTTTTTTTGTAGCACCCAGATGCTTTTGGGTTTGGGGGTGTAAATACCTTTAGTTGTTATAGTTTCTCATGTGATGATCTCTGGACTCCGGTTCTGTGGTGGTCCTGTACCATTAGCTGAACAGTGAGTTAGAACAAGGGAACTGGGAAGAGAAAAGCTTGTGATGTATGAGAGTTTATTTTTTTTGGAATTAGGAACAAGTTAAAGATCAGGGCCCTGTCTGTATGCACATGAGAAACATAGGCAGTGGATCTGGAGTGAAACAATGAGCTCTTATTTTAAGTGGAAATCTTTTTTTTTTTAATTAAGTAACTCTGGAAGTGCAATTAAATCTGGTGAGGTGGTAAGGCTATCCTCTGTATCCAACAATAAAGGAGAGGTGGCATCCCAAAACTCCCAGGACTGAGTCAGTGGCTCTGGTGTCCAGAAGGAAAGAAACAGATCACTTCCCTGCTGTGTTCTGGGTTCCCTGCCATGTCTGTAGCCAAGAATAGGTCTGTTGGAGGTCTTAGCTTAATGTACCCATGCATCTTGGCATGAGTGGGTGGAGTTAAGGTGAGTTAGGGCGAGTCGTAGAAACCGCCCAAACCCGCCCATTTGAGCCCGCCCACTGCTAGCGGAAGTCAGACAGAAAAGGTTGCACATGGCAGATGCAGAAGTGGGGATGGAGAAGGATTTAGAACGTTAGCAGAAAGCTTGGAGATAAAGTAACTCTTATTTGCCTGTTCACTGGCAGAATTTCACACGATGCTGTTATGCGGCCAGATTTACTGGTGCCTGCCCCATCCACCAGTGTAGGTGGTAAATGTGTCTGCCCCTTTGTCTCATAGCTGTAGCCGAGAGAAAAATAAAAAATTAAAATAACAAACCAGAATCAGACTGGCCCCCGAGAGTGGAGAGAGATCTACGAATCAGCTCAAGTCACGAGTCCTCTTCGTCAAGGGATCGTGAGGGCTGCGACTGTACTGCAGTTGGTCCACCATTGAACCCTAGACACCATTTACCTCCTCATCAGGAGCAAAAACGTGCCTGCCATTGCCAGTACAGCCCGGGAACAACCCCCAGGGTGTCCGTCACAAAGAATATAGCTTAGACTACAGCTGTGAGAATGGCGGACTCACTGTGGTGATGGTAGTGGTAGTTGTGTGGGGGTCCAGTGGAGGTGGCACTCACAGTCTCGCGGTCTCACTGTCTCCCAGTCTCCCTGGATGGGGGAAGAGGTGGCAGGTGGCAGCGGTCACAGCAGGTCCTCGGTGCTTGGTGGTGTATCCGAGTCCGAATGGCACCAATGTTGGTTACCCTGCTTGCTGCTCATGCCTGGCCACCACCTGTGGAGGCCATGCTGATGGAGGAGAGTGCTGGAGGAGAGACATGAGCCATAGTTACCTTTTTAGGGCTTTATTGGGAGAGGTGGGGGGAAGAGAGGGAGAAAGAAGGAGAGAGAGAAAGAGGGAGAGAGAGGACAGACAAAAGGAGGGAACAGAAAGGAAGGAGAGACGCACAGAGGGCCCACCCACTTTTTAGGCTGGTACGCCATCTCAGGCTGATGATGTAATTAAGGACTGAATCCTTACAATGTCACCAAGCAAAGCCCAGGGCCAAGAGCCAGAATGGACAGGTAGTGTGGAAAGCATGTCTCCCATTACAGCAGGGGCTGTCCTTGGGCTGACTCTGTCTTCACACTCCAAGGCTTCCAGTGGGTGTGGATTCCAGAAAGCAGCCCAACCACCAGCCACTTTGTCAAGCTGTAAGCCTTCAGTGTGCCAGGGTTAGACTGTGATGAAGTAATGTGTAGGGCAGGCGCCCCTCATGCCTGCTCTGGCTTGTGTGTGCAGATTTTCACTTGAGTAAATCTCTGAAACCTGTCACCCCCACCCTGCCTGATAGCTCTTGGAAATACTGCAATGTCTTTGATGCTGGAACAACTCCTGACCCCCCCCCTCCCCCCCCCCCCCCCCCCCCCGGTGAAGTCTGATTGATTGGCCTTCCACTGGTCATGTAAAGAATGCTGTTTTCTTCTACTTAGTGTTTTGCGGTATTTGAGACAGAATCCCATCCAAAGGCAGCCCTCGCATTGGTCATGTTCCCATGTCTTTCTTCCACACAGGAGAGACTAGAGAATATTCAAGGTTTGTTCAGTGTGGACATTTCCCCCTAATCATAGAGCAGATTCCAGGGAGGGGAAGGGCTTTGGATGCATTCTCTGGCATGCTGTGACCTTTTAATCAATCCCTAGGTGTCTCACAAAGTCAAGTCCATATTGTTGAGTTTGTCTCTATACCAGTGAAAAAGGATGGGCACCGGGCTGCCCCCTTCACCACATAAGGGCAGTACAGGGTGCAAGCCTGAGCATTTGCTCCTCAGCTTGTGTGGGTTCCTGCCCTTCCTATTGAGTGTGTTGAGACTCTGCCATTCCTGCATGGAGACACTGCAGGAATCCAGCAGCTGCCATGCTCACTGAATCCATGCTGTCTGTGAGAAACATGACCTCCTCCTGGGCACAGCTACTTCTCATTCTGCACAGGCTGCCCAATGGTGCTGACCACAATCAAAGCTGACAAGTATAAGATATACTTCTTTTCCAACCTGTAAGACAGAAAACCAAATCTGAACTGAAGTGAATGAGCAGGAATTCCTCGACTCCTCATGCCAATGAGGGATTTGTCACTGTAGCACTGAGAGCCTGACTTGAGGCTGGAACCTACCTCACAGTCCATCTGAAAAATAAAAGAATTAACTGGTTAAGTCCATAGTGCTGAAATTTTTGCCTATGAATGTAGCTTCTCTTCTTTCTATTAAAAATACATGGATGGTTATGGCAGTTGTGTTGCTACATGCCTTTAATTCCAACAGTTGAGATGCACAGGCAGGTGGATCTCTGTGTCCTAAGCCAGCCTAGCCTACATAGCAAGTTTCGAGACAGTCTGGGCTACCTAGTGAGCTTCTGTTTCAAAAGACAAAACAAAACAAAAAAGTTACCCCCAAAGGTGGGGCATGGAGGTACCCTCTTTTACTGTAGCTCCTGGAGGCAGAGTCAGTTGGCACCTGTGAGTTTGAGGCTAGCACAGTTTACAGACATGAGTTCCAGTACTGTCAGGAATACAGAGAGGGACCCAGTTTCAAAGAACATCAAGAAGAAGGAAGTTACCAGAAAAGACATAACACATGAACCCACACATGAGAATAGGTTGTGAGAGTGTCAGTGAAAACATAATACTCAACACGTTTAAAATTTTTGCAGAACCCAAAAACATTTTTGCAGTACCCAAAAAAGCCAAAAGATGGCAGAATATCACCTGGAATTGGAGTTAGGGAGGGTTGGGAGCTACCTTGTGGAATGGAAGCTGGGTCCTCTGCAAGAGCAATCATACAGTGAACATTTTACTAATGTATCCAGTAATGTGTCCAAAGTTGCATCTTTTATACTTTGAATGACAAGTGCCAGAATATCCCAAGTTCAGTGTTCTTTGCACTGTGCATTCAGCAGATGTTACATTTCTAATGGGGGCAGTGCATTCATTAACCACCTGAGGAATTAGTATGTATACATTGTGCACATGCACACTTCAGATATTAATGCTTCCTATCTATGTGGAAACCTGCTGATGTTCAAGTAACAATATTGATACCAGGCTAACATTTTTATTTTAAATATTGTGATAATCCAGTTTTATATGTTTATTTTTTTTTTAAAGATTTATTTATTTATTATGTATACAGCATGTATGACTGCAGGCCAGAAGAGGGCACCAGATCTCGTTACAGATGGTTGTGAGCCACCATGTGGTTGCTGGGAATTGAACTCAGGACCTCTGGAGGAGCAGTCAGTGTTCTTAACCTCTGAGCCATCTCTCCAGCCCCTTATATGCTTATTTTTATTTCAATAGTTATTTGAGAAAATTCTGTTCCTGGAAGGATGTCCAAAGTTTAGCCAGAGGTGAGGGCTGCAAGCCTCATACAGGAGGAATTTGCTCAGACTTAATGGTAAATGTTCACAGAATACATAGACTCCTCTTTTAAATACAGAGAAGGACCAGGCAGACAATTCTGTTGGGATGTTTATAACTAATGTCAATGCAGATCTCTGAAAGCTCAGATCTGCTTTGTTTTGTATTTTATTTAGAAAATAAAAGTGCAGGTAACATAAATGGCTGTTGTTGCTAGGGCACATCACTCAGTAAAGTTAAACACAGATGATGTCTGCATTAGCCCATATTCCAATGGTTCAATAAAATCTCTGGAGATATGGACTATTGAAAGGAGACTTAAAGAAAATGGATGCACAAGTTGGTTTTTACTAAAGAGTAGGCACTTAGAAGGGGAATCTGTTGCAGCCAAAGAGATGAGAAGTTATGTTGTGGGTACAGGAGTTTTCTTTGCTAGGCAAATGGACAAGCAGAGATAACACATTTACTCAGAATCTTTTATTTCTCATCTTATTGAGTCTTAAGGAGAGAAAGGGTAAATCCTGGGCACTGTTTTGAAAGTGAACCGTTAACTCCCCACAGATAAAAAGTTTGTAATGGAGCAGAGACTTAGATCTCTGGCTTTGGGAGGTGGAAATACTCAAGGGCTTCCCCTGTGACTCTGGAGAGTCTCCTTAAAGAGCGCCTGTTGGGGTCCTGGAGAAGTCCCACAAGGACCACCATCCACATATGCAATTGGCAAGAGTATTTTTTTTTTCCATCACAGGCAATTTATTTTGTTCTATTCATTCACAGTTAATATAGAACATACTTGGAAACATTTCCATATAATATTTGACACAGAAATCATCAAATAGAAGTATACAATGTTGACAGGAGGCAGTACATTTATAATTTATAACCCCAAATGTATTTATAAATTAGAAATGGAAAGATCTACAAATGAAATTATGAAGGTTCACCAAAGTCATTTAATCTGTCAGTTTCTCATTCATTTTTATGTCTTAATAATATTCTATTGTATGAATAAGCCACATTTTATTTCTCTCCAGTATTTGATAGCTATTTGAGTTGTTTTAACTTTTTTACTATTAGCAACACACTGCTGTAAATCTTCATGTACATGTTTCATAGGTGCACATTTTCAGTAGTTTGAGGTTATATTCCTAAGGGTAGAATTGTTGAGCAACAGAGTAACAATGTTTTGCATTTTGACCAACCACCAGACTGTTTTGCCAAAGTGGCACACCATTTTACAATCTCACCAAATCCTTGTTTTTAAGGCTCTGATTTTTGTACAAAAGCATTCAATCATTCTGTCAGACCAAACCAGGAAAAGTAAGCTATAGTTCAGAGCTGTTCTATTCCATTTACTATGCAAAGCCAATCTTGGCATTTGCAACTCTCAGCCCTTTTGAGTATTCTTGCAGTGTTCACCTTTTCCTCCACCACTTTTTTTCTTCTTCTTTTTTTCTGGTTTATTTCTATCTATTACAAATGTATAAAAAATCCTCCATCAACACTGCTGATAGCAGCAGAACCTTGAGAAATATACCTTTGGTTTGCCTCAGAAAAGGAACACATATTGTACTGTAAAGTTTATAAAATTGGTGCAAAACATTGTAATAATGTTACAATACCAGTTTTAAGAGTTCAGTGACTAATGGGGAGCCGATACATGCAGAACTGTGAAAGCAATCTCACTTAGCCAGTTGTACACGTAGACTGTAAATCTACATTCAGATCATTTCTGAACTAAGACTATCATCTCAGTTTATCTGTTGAGGTCAACCAGGAAACCCTAGAATATACCTTGATTTTTGCAAAAAAAACAAAATAGGGGGAGGGGTTTCTTCAGCATTTCAGTCCACGAGTAACAGTATCCTAACAGGCAAAGTGTTCTCTCACTGTCAACATAGAATGAACTGCTGCTAGAGGTCAACTTGGGCTTTAATTTGCATTAGCACTTACATGCATAGTAGTCCAAGTTGTTGACCTCATGACTTTAAAAAGTAACTCTAAAAAAAAGTCTCATCAAAACAATATACCCTTTTATGAATTACACCTCAATTAAAAAAAAAAAAGTAGCCCCAAATAAGAAGCAGCTCTGAAAAAGAAAATGTAACAAGATATTTGAAAAAAACAAGGTGAATACAGGTTCAAAAGTAATTAAGATATATTTTCTTAAGGCTATCTAGAATTAGGCTTTAAAGAATTCTACCATTTCAAGTTTACCACTAGTTACTAGATACCTATTTACAAACAAGATGTTCAGTTTTTTTGTTCCTTTATCAAGAGAAAAATCTACCTTCAGACTATGAGGGTGGTGATGGGGAGGGACCAGAAAACAAGATTCAAACAATCCCATGCAAATATCACATTTTTCAAATGGAAGAACTCCAAACTGCACTAGAAGTTCCAATCACCAAGACACTTTCCATTGAAATGATTCAAGTACAACTACATGGCACCATGGCCTAGGCCTAACATAGGCCTGACAACCAAGTCCTTGCTTTCTGGAAGAAAGGCCTCAAAAGTCCCACTCAATTCCACATAACAATACTTCAAAGATCAATTAGGTTTTCCTTTCCTTAATATTTTTGTTTTTGACTTCTAATCTTAAAGACTAGATTAAAACTCAGCTCATTTCCCAGAAGGCATTGCTTCCCTTTGCTCTATGAAAGAGTCCACCAAGACCTCTTCCTCAAAACCATCTAGCCCCCAGCCTCCAGCCTTTGCGTGTGATGCATCTTTCTCAACATCCTGAAAAGGTAATGTAGGTAAAATATGCTCATAAACATTAGAACTAGTTGTTAGAAAGACATAACTAGCTTTATAATTTAAGTTTTAAAGCATAAATACTTGCAGCTTAATCTGCACTGACAATGATTGTCGAAGCCTAGAATTCAACATTTACAAATTCTCATTCACACACACAAAACACACTATTATCACACAACTTGTGTCTTGAGAGAATCTTCTGCTTTTTAAATCTTTGGCCTCCCAGTCAATCCCAAATTCAACCAATTTTTCCGAGTTCTGGTAGTTACCTGGACCACTGAGGCATTGCCACAAGACTTCTTCTCTTTTGAAACATCCTTTTTCTCTAGATATTAGGATAGCTACACCAGCTTGTTTCTTCTGTGGTGTATGTTGGTGTAGAATTATCTATTTCTTGATTTTTCATGGATGTGTTTAGCTTCTTTGGGTTGAATTTTCCCTTCTAGTGCTTTCTGTAGGGCTGGGTTTGTAGACAGGTATTGATTAAATCTGGTTTTATCCTGGAATATTTTGTTTACTCCGCCTATGGTGATTAAGAGTTTTGCTGGGTATAATAGTCTGGGTTGGCATCCGTGGTCTCTTAGTGTCTGCATGAGATTTGTCCATGATCTTCTAGCTTTCATAGTCTCTATTGAGTAGTCTGGTGTTATTTTGATGGGTTTACCTTTATATGTTACTTGGTCTTTTTCCTTTGCGGCTCTTAATATTTTTTCTTTGTTCTGTGTGTTTAGTGTTTTGATTATTATGTGGCGAGGGGACTTTTTTTTTGGATCCAGCCTATTCGGTGTTCTGTAAGCTTCTTGTATCTTCATATGTATTTCTTTCTTTAGGTTAGGAAAGTTTTCTTCTATAATTTTGTTGAATATATTTTCTGTGCCTTTGAGTGGGTATTCTTCTCCTTCTTCTATCCCTATTATTCTTAGGTTTGGTCTTTTCATGGTGTCCCAAATTTCCTGGACGTTTTGTGTTATGACTTTTTTGTCTTTAGTGTTTTCTTTGACTGACGAATCTATTTTCTCTATCATGTCTTCAGTGTCAGAGATTCTCTGTTCCATCTCTTGCAATCGGTTGGTTATGCTCGTTTCTGTAGTTCCTGTTCGTTTTGTCAGGATTTCTATTTCCAGCATTCCCTCAGCATGTGTTTTCTTTATTGTCTCAAATTTATTTTTCAGATCTTGGAATGTTTCTTTCATCTGTTTAATTGCTTTTTCTTGGCTTGATTTGATTTCTTCCCATTTTTTGTTCGTTTTTTCTTCCATTTCTTTAAGGGAGTTTTTAATTTCCTCTCTAATGGAGTTTTTCATTTCCTCTTTAAGGGAAGTTTTTATTTCCTCTTTAAGAGAGTTTTTCATTTCCTCTTTAAGGAAAGTTTTTATTTCCTCTTTAAGGTAGTTTTTCATTTCCTCTTTAAGGAAAGTTTTTATTTCCTCATTGAGGGAAAGATTATTTTTATTATTCCAATATACTGAGGTCCTCTACCTGTCCAAAGGTAGAATGTCAGTGACCCCGGGGAAAGGGTGATGGGTCCTTTTAAGCCTAATTTTGGGGAGTGTCTAGGGAAGTTAATTCATCTTAGGTATAATGGGATTGTGCGAGTGGCATTATTGTTAGTAATGTTTATTGGCTAAAAGTTAGCTGGGGGCTGGTTGGGTTATAGTCTCTTTCTTTGGACAAGCCTGGATGTTTTTCAGGCTTTGTCCTTATTCGGTTATTTGTCTAAGCCTGTGTCCTTGCTCTTCCCCTTGTCCCTGTTATCCGGAGCTTCAGTGATTAATGGCTTTTTGATTTTGAGAAGCAGGAAGTGGGGTCTAGTGAGGCCTAGTTTTTATTCTTATGTGTCTATATATTGTAGCTGGAGAGCTTTTTTCTCCAGGTCCCTCCAAGTCCCGCCAGTCCCGGAACCCACTCATAAAATAAACACACAGACTCTTACATTACTTAAACTGCTTGGCCATTAGCTTAGGCCTATCATTGCCTAGCTCTTACTTTTATATTTAGCCCATTTCTATTAATTTTTACTATGCCATGTGGCTCGTGGCTTACTGGTACTTTACATCTTCCTTGTCCTGGAGGCGGCTTCAGGCAGTCTCTCCTTTCCTCCCTCCTTCCTCAATTCTCCCCTCTGTTAGTCCTGCCTATACTTCCTGTCTGACTATTGGCCAATCAGTATTTGTTTATATAGAGCGATATCCATAGCACTTCCTCTTTTCTTCTTTTTTAAAAAAGGAATGTTTTAACATTAACATAGTAAAATTATATAAAACAAAACAATTATCAAGCAAGAATTACAGTTACAATATTAAAGAAGATATACTATGTTTTATATTTATGAGTTTAAGGTTTTATATCTAACTTGTCTTTTATCATAACTAAGGAAAATTGTAAGTATCTAGTCTTCAACCACATCAAAGACCTCAGAAGGATATAATACTACCTGAGAAATGGGAGAAGGATGGAAGCAACTTTCGGGAGACTTGCAGTGTAGACAGAGACAGCTGGCAGCCTGGAGAGTCATCCAAAGTTTTCTTGTAAAGTTGGGGCATCTGTGTTCAGCCCACAGGCCTAGGGTCTCTCAGTCACTTTTTTGTGTGTCCTGTAGAATGTCTGGTATTTTCCTCTGCAAAGCAGGAACCTGAAGGACCATTTTGTCAAGCAAAGTTCAGTGGTCACCTTCCTATGGGTCCTGCATGTCCAGTTGATCAAGCAGTCCAGGCAAGAACAGTTTCTTGCCCAAATGGCTATTTTTGCCAAGGTGAAGATAAACTCCATATGGAGTGTCTTTGATGCCCATCCTCCTCTCTGAAGTAAATTGGTGCTGCCAGGAGCAGACATGTCTCACTGTCCAGAAAGTCTAAATTTTTAAAACATTTTAAATGCCATATTCTGTAGATCTTTGAAGTGTTTGAAGATTATCTATCTATCTGAAATAGATCTATGTATACCTAGAAGACTTAACTAACATGGCTATAAATATGATTATCATAGATGACTAATCTATTTCTTAATCTATTTCTTAATTAGCCATTACAATACCATTACAATTTTAAATGAGTTACATAAACATAATACCTCAAACAAGAATAGAAATATATATATATATATAGTATAACAAAATTAAGTTTAAACTTGTATCAATAAACTAAAATCTATAGCAATGTAAAACATTTTAAACAAGTTGTTACTCTTTAAAAGTAGGTTCATTAATCTACCCTTTCATCCTATCATATCTAAACTATCCCCCCCTTTTTTTAAGAAAGAGATTGTATTTATAATCAACCTGCTTTAAATAAAAATATTGGTTTTTCCTCTGTCCCACACCAGAGGGTTCTTCCAATTTGGGACACAAGAATCTCTCAACCATTTTTTTTAAAGCAATATGCCTGGGTTTAGAGGGGGAGTGAGCTAATTCCATCTCTAAAGCCAGGTTGGGGTATTTGGGAATCTGGGCGTAGAATCTCTTACTACTCCCTGCTCGAGTGGGGTGCTGTATCTTATGGGGACACAAAGAAAATTTTAAGCTTATGGGGTAGTCCATGAGGGTGTATTATGTGAGCCAGTTGCCTTGAAACCATTCTGGATGTTAGATTATCTGGGCCATGGTGTCATTGGAGACCTTTCAGGGGGTCTTGGCTGGTCAAACCTGATGTATCTTAGTCTGGAACAAATCCATAGCCTCTGACTTTCCGTGGAAACAAAAGCAGAACCTCTTTTCCAAAGCAACATATCCTTATATCTGAATTTTGAAGTCAAGGTACCTTTAAAATATACATTTTGGCATAACTCAACAGCTTTTACAATCAAATGTTTTTCTTTAGTCACGAATATGAAAGACAACATAATCCAGATTCTCTGTGTGGTAGCCATCTTTATGTGGCTTATTACCTTTACTGTTTGTTTAAAGACTTTATTTTTAAAAACTGTTTATATAACTGTATATATTCCTTTTTTTTCTCTTTTAGGCCTATGTACATTTTTACATACATTGTAATCTATTTCAGTTGAAGCAGTCTTATTGTGAAGCTATTACTTTAAACTGCAGCCTTCTAAGCCTGAAACAGCACTGTGGCTGCTGGCTCCACAACCTTCAGCTTCCCAACATGGTGGAGGTACATTTTCCGCCAGCTCTGGGCACTATCAAGTCTCAGAAATAATGGGTCTATGCTTCTATCAAATCAGCATGTAGCCCAGAAACATTTTTTTTTAAAATATATACTAGTAAAGACTAAATCTACCACACAGTGTAATGTGCTGCTGGCCGATGCCTTATTCCCACCATACTGCAGGTCAAGGGCAAACACCAGGAACCCGCCAGTAGCACAAACCCACATTTGGCGGCATCTAGCTGCCCGTATGAGACATAAAGGAGGAACCTGGTTTTGGCTCTGTTTAGAATTGGTTATTAAATATTATCAGGTTTAAGGTGGAAACTCAGGTCCCACATTGGGTGCATGCCATTTGTAGCTGGAGGGCTTTTTTTCTCCGGGTCCCTCCAAGTCCACCAGTCCTGGAACCCACTTATAAAATAAACACACAGACTCTTACATTATTTAAACTGCTTGTCCATTAGTTCAGGCCTATCATTTTCTAGCTCTTACTCTTATATTTAGCCCATTTATATTAATTTTTACTTTGCCATGTGGCTCGTGGCTTACTGGTACTTTACATCTTCCTTGTCCTGGCAGGGGCTCCAGATGGTCTCTGCTTTCCTCCTTCCTTTCTCAATTCTCCCCTCTGTTAGTCCCACCTATACTTCCTGTCTGGCTATTGGCCAATCAGTGTTTATATAGAGCTATATTTACAGCAAAATATTTGTCTGGCCTTTTCATACCTTGTATTGAAGTCAGTTTGAGGTGAGCTAGTTAGTATGGAGTCAAGGACTATACAATATGGCATCAGCAGTCTCTTTCTGAAACATTCTGTTGTATCCTAGAGAGCCTTGGCATCTCCTGTGATGTCACCAGTGTTGTGACAACACCAAATGCCAGTGGGGGCATTTGTTCAGTGCCCTTATATTGATCCATACATGTTTGCAAGACTGTGCAGGATGCTTTGGAGAGAGAATGGAGAGCATAAGGAGACCAGAGAGAGGCAGAAGGAAAGCTGGCCTTCAGCCTCAGTGTCAGACACTGGGAAATAAGTGGTCAGGGGAAAGGCACAGTGAGTTCTGGTCAGGGGATGGGTGTTTCTTAGAGGATGTGGGGCTCAAGCTGGCTCTTCCAGGAGTGGAGCTCAGGAACTGGCAGCTTCTGGTCAGCAATGGGCCTATCCTGCTTCTCTAGGTTCCTAAAGAGCAGACCCAGAGTCAAGGATTTCTGATGGTTAGTTTGTTGAAGTGTCAGGGATGGTCAGTGCTGAAGCTGCAGTTCTGGGGGCCCTCTGCTTTCACACTGAGTGGGAAGGAAGCACTGAGGGACTAATGAGGATTCAGTACCAGCACTGTACTTCACCTCCACTGGAATGATTTACATTGTGTGTCACTAATAACAAGGAGTTAAAGGATCCCTGGTCAAAGCTGGAGATTCTCACACTTTACATTATAGCTATTAGCACACTAGGAACCACCAAGTACCACTGTATGCCACTGACACCTAAGGCTTCTGAGTTCCTAGCTGTGAGTGGCACAAAGATCTCTAGTGAAGTCTGGGAGCTGTTAGAGGCAATGGACTATGACAGAGACTGTCCCTTTCCTGGCTCTGGATGTCCTGGGCTGTCAGTGAGGGTGGCTTTGTGAATCTGGTCCATCAACATGAAGGTCTGAAGCATCCAGCAAGTGAATTGAGCTTCTGAACACTACCTGAGTCCTTGTGAACAATGCAAATTTTCTCCTGTCTTCTGAAACTACATGGCTAAGGACTTTGAAGCCAAGTTGCATCCTGTACAGCTGTGAATAAGTCAGAAGAGGCTGTTGTAACCACTCATCCCAATGGCACAGTTTGGGGTGTATGTGGATATTACAAGACAGGAGTTCTAGAACCTCCCAAGACCCTGAGGATATGCCATTTTGATAGACCCAGTGCAAGCCACAGCTACCATCTCTAACCTCACCAACTCCTCAACTTGAAAGAGCTTCCTTAGCTCAAAAGCCTTCAGCTGAAAGGGGTGTCCTCAGCCAAAAGCACATCCAGCTGAAAAACCTCTAGGAGCCTCTACTTCCTGTCTCCTCATACCTTATATGCCTTTCTCCATCTAGGTATCACTTCCTGGGATTAAAGGCATGTGTGCTTCCCAGTACTGGGATTAAAGGTGTATCCAAACACTTTCTGGCTCTGTTTTCTCTTCTAAACTGAGTCAATCTCATGTAGTCTGGGGATACTTTGAACTCACAGAGATCTAGACAGATTTCTGCCTCCCAAGTGCTAGTATTAAAGGTGCATGCCACCACTGTTTGGCCCCTATGTTTAATCTGGTGGCTTGTTCTCTGATCTTTAGGCAAATTTGTTAGGGTACACAGTATATCACCACAAGGATCAGCTGCCAACTTCCTTCTGGACATCAGTGAGACTGACTTTAATACATGACAGTCAATATCAAGCCCCATCTGGACATGACAAGCCCTGTCTGCTGAGGAAGCTGCCCCAAAACCACATTGGCATTTCTTTCATCCTCTGATAGGTGGGTGAACATCTAGTCAGCATCAAGAATAGTGGCAACCACATTACTGGAATCCCATATCCATTTTCATGATCCAGTCTGAAACTGACAATTTGTGCTACACCCAAGTCTATGTGACCAAGGCCGGTCAGAAGGCCAGACTTTAGAGATATCTGACTTTATTGTGGACATAAGAGATGCAGGTTATGGTGGTATATTCTTGGTGGTAGAATGATCCAGTGATGTGGACATCTAGATAGACTACCTGGAGGACATTGTCCACAAGGTATCCTACCTCCCCACTGAGCCTGGGATCTATATCATTTCCAACAAATGTGTGGATGAGAATGTGCCTAGACATCCATTCACTGTGAAGATCAGTGGTGAGGGAAGAGTCAAAGAGAGCATCACTTGGACCAGCCAGGCTCTATCTATGGCCATAGTTGACAGTATCTATGATGTGAACTTGAAGATTCCAGAAAACAGCAGTGACATATCTGCCCATGTCACCAGCCCCTTGGTCCATGTTACCCAAGGTATCTGTGGGGAAGAACTCTCACTGTGTTCAATTTGTGTCCCAGGAAATGGGCATTCACACAATCAGTGTAAAATACCATAGCCAGAATTTAACATGAAACCCCTTCCAGTTCACACAGGACCTTTGGTGAAGGAGGTGCTCACAAGATCCAGGCAGGAGGCCCTGGCCTGGAGAGGGGAGAAATAGGCATCCCAGCTGAGTTCAGCATCAGGACCTGAGAAGCAGATGCTGAAGGCCTCTCCATTGTTGTTGAGGGCCTAGAAAGGCAGAGATTACATTTGATGACCATAAAAATGGGTCATGTGGTATTTCTTATATTATCCAAGAGCCTGGTAACTATGACATGTCTATAAAGTTTAACCATGAGGCCATCACCTGATGCTGATCATCACATCCAGATGACACTCACTGCCTCATTGTTACGAACCATTGGAGTGAGGATTAAAATTTAATCAGCTAGCATCCTTTGCTATAAGGCTGAATGGTGCAAAAAGAAAGCTTGATGCAAAGGTGCATAAACCCTCAGGAGCTGTGGAGGAATGCCATGTGTCTGAACAAGAGCCAGATAATCAATGTTGAGTTCAATGGGAGCCATATGGTTGGGATCCCTTTCAAAGTGCATGTTGGGGGGCCTGGCCAAACAGGGAAGGAATCTTGCTCTAGTGTCAGCCTAAAGTGCTGGGCTTGAGGAGGGTACTGCAGGTATCCAATCAGAATTCTTCTTCAAAACCCCTCAAGCAGGCCCAGGGACATTATCTGTTGCCATTGAAGAACCACCAAGGTCAAAGTGGATTGCCAAGAAACCCCAGAAGAGTACAAAGTCATGTACACTCCCGTTGCCCCTGGAAACTACCTGATTGGTGTCAAATATGGTGGGCCCAACCACATCATGTGTAGTCCATTCAGTGCCAAGTTGACAGGCCAGTGTCTTGCCAGCCCAGGCTCAGTCAAGAAGACCTCATCCATCTTGGTGGAGCCAGTGACCAGGTCCTCAACAGAAACTGGCTATAGCATCATGCCCAAGTCATTCTCAGATAGCAATAAGTTGCCGTGCTTTGTGGGTCATATTAGAGCTCATTCCAGTCTTCCTAGCCCTCTACCTAATGGTAATACATCAGCTGATAAATTGACACTTATAGTCACCTTATCTCAGGTGTATTTGTCTCAACAGTCACATGCCCTTCATCATCAGAATAGCAGAAGTTTATGAAAACAATTTGGCCTTACCAAGGAAGTTGCTTGTAAGATTGTTAAGCAATGTGATGTGTGCCCACAGTATTTTCCCATGCCTTCACTTAGGGATAAATCTTTGAGGCCTTCTTCCTAATCATTTATGGAAAATGGATGTTATTTATATTGTGGAATTTGGCAAAGTAAATTATGTGTATGTGGCAATTGATACCTATTCAGAATTTTTGATAGCCACTGTACAAACTGGAGAATCCATCAAGTACATTGCTTAAAATGTTTTTCATATATGGGGATTCCTAAAATTATAAAAACAGATAGTGGATTCAGACAAATTAGTAAAGCATGTCAGCAATTTTGTTTCAAATGGAAAATTGAGCATAAAACAGGCATTTCTTATAATCTTCAAGGACAAAGCATCATTGAGTGAGCCCAAGGCAATCTCAAGACGTAGCTTCAGAAAACAAAGAGGGGGAGTCATAACCTCAGTCAATGCATAAAGCATTGAATCATGCCCTCTTCATTTTGAATTTTTTGAATGTAGATGTCCATGAGCAATCTGCTGTGGAAAGATTTTGGCATGATGGCACCAGAGTGACTTTTGCTCAGGTGAAATAAAAGGATCCTTGCACTGGATTATGGAAGGATCCCAACCCTGTTTTGATATGGGGTCCAGGGCATGTTTGCATTTTTTCACAGGATGAAAATGAGACTCAGTGGCTTCCTGAGCACTTGGTGCAGTATGTGGAACAGAGGAATGTAGATGTAACCAACCGTCTTATTAAATAAGAAACACAGAAACAATGTAAAAGAGAAAGCCGAGAGGTCAGAGCTCAGAGCTAAAATCTCACCCTTCCTCCTGCTGTCCCAGCTTCCCAAAAGAGAGCTATTTCCTGTGTGTAAGTTGTTTTTCTAGTCATTCTGCCTTCTCATTGGTTGTAAACCCAAACACGTGACTGCCTCGTCACTGTCTGAATGTACAGCCCCCTAGGTCTTAAAGGCATATGTCTCTAATGCTGGCTGTATCCCTGAACACACAGAGATCTATGGGATTAAAGGCGTGTGCCACCACCGCCACACTCTGTCTATGGCTCTAATAGCTCTGACCCCCAGGCAACTTTATTTATTAACATACAATCAAAATCACATTTCAGTACAATTAGAATACCACCGCAGAGGAATGCTGGCCCTGATGACACTGTGGCTGCTGATGCTCCCCCAGAGGAACTGGAGTGAGAGTTGCTGAACCTGTGTTCCTGATCCTCCAACGTTACATCCTGCAGTCTGAGAATGGAAAGAATGATTCCCAGCTTCCTGATTTCCCAGGCCTCTGTGAGTTCTAATTATTCTGAATCTGGCCAAGGAATGCCTATTTGTTTGTGACTGAGTGTTTGGCCATTTATCTACACTATATCTTGGATGTAGAGGTCGCCTTTGCTAGCATAGTGTTAATCTGTTATTGCCCAGATGACATAGGAGACCTGGTGAACAGCTGCTTCAGATATTTCCCTCCTGTGGGATAGAGACTCATTTGAGCAATTGAACACTATTAGAAGTAATGTGCTAGATTGGTCAGGAAATCAAATTGGGGAAACTGAAGAGGTCCCCTAAACTGATGAGGAGGAGTTGTAAGAAAGGTTTTGTTGCTAATATTTGGTACTCAGGGAGTGGGGCAGCTCAAACGCAAAAACATTTTCTTGTCCCTTGAATGGATCAAGGTTATGATAATTGTAATTTAACCAATTGCCCATTCATTGAAGCACACCTCTATCTGTTATGGAATTTCAACTTCCCACTCAAGTTCCAGTTGCCATCTATTACTCCAGTAGCATTCTATTTCTAGAGTACAGTCCACTGGTGGGTTAGGTATTGCACTTATCTGTTATGTGAGATTAAGCAATCTGGAGGTCTTTGTTTTTATGAGACCACCAGGAGTTATTGAATTGAAAGGAATTGTTACTATAAAGGGATTTGCATGTGCTTGATTTTCATATACAAATACATTGAACTGGGGTGTGAAATTTTAAAAGTGTAGTATAATAACTAATATATTCATGATGAATAAAATATTTTAAGAATTCTATGCTTAGTTCTGCACAAACTTTCTATACTAGACAACATTGCAGTGAAATAGACAAATGGAAGAAATAAAGTGTATCTTGTCCAATAGCTAGGAGAATGCTCTCATCTGATTTTGGTACCAGAGTGCCGGGGAGGCAGAGGTGAGCAGACCTTCCTGAAAGAAAGTTCTTTCCTTCCTACTTGATTTCAATTGTGGCAAATGCTTAACATTTGTGCATGTGTACAGAAAATCACCTTGATATCTTATGAAGTCAATTTTATTTAGATACCATTGCACCAGTGGCTGTGTCTTGGAGAGCTAGTCATTACTGTGGATCACAGGGTCCACAGCTTGATTAGAGTGAAGATTGCTATTGTCTTCCAGTAGCATGTATCCCAAACTCAAGTATTATTAGAGTTAGACAATAGGCATGAATTTCCAAATCAATATCAAATTTATTACCTCTTTTTGTTATATTACTCAAGTATGTAGTATCTTCAGCCATAGGTATTTGCCATTCATTTCTGAATAATAATCAAGAGCAATGACAATAGCCAAGTATTTTGGGAGACTATGGGACCCCACTGTCCAACAACTCCAATAGAAGTCATCCATTCTTTGGCCTAGTAGTTTTATCTTTTAGCCTGTGGTGTACAGCATGTTCAGTGTCACAAAATTAATGTAAGATTACTTGATTCTGAAAGGATTTCCCTTTAGTACTGTTTACTGTTTTTAGAAAGGGTCATTTCTGCTGTTTTTCTTCTCTAAGTGCTGTTTTCCAGAGGACACATCTGCAAACGCAGATGCATCAGCTATAAAAAAATTTGTAAACATAGTTAACTTTCTTGTTGACTGACTGCTGTGTATAATAGTAATGTTCTGGAAATATCTTCCTTTTTCTGTGGACAGTTTCTAACTGTAATGTGCAGTATATGTCTCCTACTATAGAGACCTTAGTCATTGTCAAATTTAGGGATGGAACTTTAATGACCAAAATCTTCATTCATCAATAGATTCCAGTGGCAACCAAATTAACCATGAAGTACAAAGAAATCCTCACTGCATAGTGTTTTAAATTCTGTAGCAGTTCATATGAGTTTGTGAGAACTGAATACATGGTGTGTAATGAAATAAACCAATTTATAAACACATTGTGTTAAAACAAGAAAATGTTTCCCCATCTTTTGAGATTACCCCCTCCCATTGTGAAAGCATACACATATCTGAGAATCAGAGCCTGTGTCTCTTTTGAAAATATAATCTCATTTTTCAGTCTTTATGTCTATGCATGTCAGTGTGTGTGTGTGTGTGTGTGTGTGTGTGTGTGTGTGTGTGGTGTCATTTATAATTCAGAATACAGCCATATTTGCTTCTCTCCTATCATGAATATTCTGGGTTCTATTTAGTGTCATATGGCTTGGGGGGAAAAGCACTTTTGTTTTATCATCCACTATAATCCAGATCATCTGTGTCCATCCTATTATATTTTGACTGATCCAAATCCTTAAAGAGATATATATTAGACTAAAATCCCTATTATTTCCCTCAGGTTATGCAAAGGAAAGGAAAATCATACTCACGATTTGAGCCTTATATGTGTTTTTCTTATATGTGTTTGCCAGTACCTAATTAGATCTTTGGTTATGTGATGTGTATTATGTTGGGATAAATAGCTACCAAATCAGGTATTTCATGAACATTACTAATTAGTAACATTTTTCTCTGTGTTTTCTATAGTTGCTCATTGTAACAGCAGCACAATTGGACAGTGCATGACATCATCAAGAAGTTAGGACCATTGCTGAATGAAATACCTGCAAGAGATTTGAAAACTCTTTTTAATTATTGAATGTCTTTTTTGTGATCCATTAATATTTAAATAATTGAATAAACATCATAGAGAAATGCCTCATTACCCTATGTATGAAAAATTTCTATCTCCTTCCACTTTCAGAAGTCATCTGACAGATTACATTTGTCTATATATGGCCACTCCTCTTGTATTTTCCAATGAAATTTTATGTAAGTGAGCACATGTGAAGTGCATTTGTACCACTAGAGCACAATAAGCTCTGTGTATGTGACATGAAAATGCATGTATACACAAATTGTATGAATTGTTTGTAAATATATGTATATACCCAATGAACATGATGTAACGTTGTCAATACAAATCATTAGATATCTTCAATGCTGCCTTTTCTATATCTTCTTTGTCATGTAGATATTTTTGATACTGATTTATTTGTGAAGTACAAGGTTTCAAATTAATAATTACAGAATAACAGTTTTGATATACAAATTTAACTAAAATATATCACTTGAGCTGTATCCTCTGAATACTTGTCCCAAGAAGCTAATAGATGATGCCTGAAATAACTGGTAAAGAGGGAAACATGTTTGGAAAATGACCTTGAATATGGACCATTCATTAACTCATTTTAATTTTTAGAGTGTGTATACATATATGTGTAAGAGCACACTCACTTATTATCATAATATCATAAATGGAACCTCACTCTGCAAGGAAAGTTAATTATTTTCTATCAGGAATCAAAAATGAACAAGTTATTACTAAGATATAACTCTACTTAATGCATTTTTTTTGTATCTCATGTGGGGCTCTAACATTCAATGGATGATACATAATTTACATTTGGTTGTTTTAAACAGATCCCAGGACTGTAGGCTATAAATGTGTTTTTGTTCTTGTTTTTGTCTTCTGGGTTATAATGAAGGTTAGATACTTGTCTTTTCTCTCTGTAGGATTGAGATTCTTAGAATGATGGTCAAATGCTGATTTCATATTCTAGTCTCCTCCAGGTCTCTCTAGCTTTTTGTCTCCTATATTCAGGTTGATGAGGTTACCAGGCTTCTAAATTTAGGTTTGCTCAATCATAGACATGGTGGACATGTGGCACCAGGGTAATAAGTTGTCTGGACAAGAACATGTTATAGCAAACCTTAATATACTCCAAAGCCTGTAGGGACATGGGTGACAAGGACAGTTTCTTGTTGGAGACAGGATATGGAGTGATTTCTTATTCCCAGTGTCACAAAAAAATGGAGCAGAAAGAAAAGAGTTTGCATTGACAAATCTGTTCTATCAGAAATGAAAAGGCAGGAACCTGATTTCTGCAGATTCCTGGGGAGAGCGGGGACCACTGAACTCACCACTGTTAATTTTCAATGTCAGCCTCCTCTTACATAGAACAGAATTCTTGCCTGCCTCAATACTTTCCAGTTTTAGAGATGCAGAAGAGGAAAGAAAATATTGTGTGTACTGGGAAAGGTACAGAATGACTTTTGGTTCTTCTGTTTACCAGAACGCTGAGGAAGATTATCAACTGTGGTTCTCTTCTAGCCAGAAAGAAGTGTGATTCCCACTCCTGGGTAAGCATCTGAGAAACCTAAGGAGGCACTGATTGAGATTAAAAACAACAACAAAAACAAACAAACAAACAACTGTAACCCAGAATTGTTATAATTTTCATTGTTTTTCTTAAGCTTAAATACCCTTAATAGTAAACATCATATGAAATGTTCTTTCATACATTTTAACAATACATATACTACTTAGTGAATATATGATAAAATCTTTTTGAATTTACATCCATTTGAGAATTTCATACATGAACATTGTATTTATGTAATTTCCATCCCTCCATCTGGTCTCTTCATCTCTTCCTACATCCTCCTCACCCCTCTTCAATTTCATGACCTCTTAAACTAATATCTCCTCTGTTTTTCTATTTTATAGTATTTGAATTCTACTCAGTATATTGTATGAATTACATATGTTTATGTTGCATTAAGCATATTCTTTACTGTAATAATAAATATTCCATAATTTGATGTCCAGACAGTCATGTTTTGGTCATAACTCAAATAGTTCTTTGTAGGATGCTCACCTGGGCATTTTATCTGGTCTTAGTTGTGTAACGTGAAGTCATCTAGCCACTCAGTTGGGGTTCACTAACATGTCTGCCATTTGAAATTGCTAGTGACTTTTTTCTTAGGCTGCTTCAAGTTAGTTCATCCTTCTTCACATGATAGAAGAGTTTTCAGAAACTAGAGAGGTCAATGTTTACTAATATCCCATTTGTCAAAGATTACTATGACAAGGTCCAATGTAAAGTTAATTTAGGAGGTACCTATGAGATGCAATGTATGATCAACTACAAAAGATGTGAAAAAAGATCTTTATGGGTTGGGAAGTGTTGGCGCATGCCTTTAATCCCAGCACTTGAGAGGCAGAAGCAGGTGGATCTCTGAGTTCAAGGGCAGCCTGGGCTACAGAGTAAGTTCCAGGACAACCAGGGCTACACAGAGAAATCCTGTCTCAAAAACCCAAAAAAGTAAAATAAAATGAAAAGACCTTTATTTTTAGGGAAGATTCTTAGTGGTTATGGGTAATACTCTTAACTAAAACTGAACAAAAGTTCACTAAAAAAACATAATATTCTTCAAATTAAGGTACTCTTTAAGTGCATTGCAAACTTAGTCCTAAAAAATTAAACAAAAAACAGTCTTCAAAGAATAATTATGGTGGTATTTTATTTGTACTGAAATGTGATTTTAATTATATGTTAATAAATAAAGTTGCCCAGGAATCAGAGCTATTAGCAAGCCATAGGAAAGCAGAGCGGTGGTGGTGTATGCTTAAAATCCCAGCACTTGGTAGGCAGAGCTAGGTAAGTCTCTGTGTGTTCAGGGATACAGCCAGCATTGGAGACACATGCCTTTAAGAACTGGAGGGCTGTACTTACAGGCAGTGATGAGGCAGTCACGTGTTTGTGTTTACAACCAATGAGAAGGCAGAACAGAAAGACTATATAAAGACAAACACACAGGAAGTAGCTCCCTTTTGGAGAGGTCTCTTGGCTTAAGAGGCTAGCTGCACAGTAAGGCTCTTAGTGCTGATCTCTTGGCTTTCTTCTTTGCATTAGTTCTGTGTTTCTTATTTAATAAGACAGTTGGTTACATCTACAAATAATTATTTTAAATGGGTCAACAAGTCCAACAATGCCAAAGCTTTTTAAAAGTTGGTGTGCTGATCCCTGACTTCAAGCTCTACTATAGAGCTATATTAAAAAAATCTTGGTATTGGCATAAAAACTGACATACGGATCAATGGAATTGAACTGAAGACCCTAACATTAATCCACACACCTATGACCAACTCATTTTTGACAAAGAAGCCAAAACTGTACAATGGAAAAAAGAAAGCATCTTCAACAAATGGTGCTGGCATAACTGGATGTCAACATGTAGAAGATTGCAGTGATCCATATCTATAGCCACACACAAACTCAATTCCAAGTGGATCAAAGACCTCAATATAAAACCAGTTACACTGAACTTTATAGAAGAGAAAGTAGGAAATAATCTTGAACAGATTGGCACAGGAGACCACTTACTAAATACGACACCAGTAGCACAGACACTGAGAGCAGCAATTAATAAATGGGACCTCCTGAAACTTAGAAGCTTCTGTAAGGTAAAGGACATGGTAAATAAGATACAACGACAATCTACAGAATGGGGAAAATTTTCACCAATCCATCTGACTGAGGGCTGATCTCCAAAACATATAAAGAACTCAAGAAACTAGACATCAAAATACCAAATAATACAATGTAAAAATAGACTATAGAGCTAAACAGAGAATTCTCAAAGAAGAATTTCAAAAGGCTGAAAGACACTTAAGGAATTGCTCAACATCCTTAGTCATCAGGGAGATGCAAATCAAAATGACTCTGAGATACCATCTTACACCTGTCAGAATAGCTAAGAGCAAAAGAACTGCAGAAAGCCTATGTTGGAGAGGATGTAGAGCAAGGGGAAGACTCCTACACTATTGGGGGGAATGCAAACTGGTACAGCCACTTTGTAAATCAGTATGGCAGTTTCTCAGAAAACTGGGAATCAATCTTCCTCAAGACACAGCTATACAACTCTTGGGCATATACCCAAGGAATGTTCAATCATGTCAGAAGCACACATGCTCAGCTATGTTCATAGCAGCATTATTCATAATATCCAGAACCTAGAAACAACCTAGATGCCTGTCAACTGAAGAATGGATTAATAAAATATGGTACATATACACAATGGAGTACTACTCAGCAGAGAAAAACAATAACATCATGAAATTTACAGGCAAATGGATAGAATGAGAAAATATCATCCTGAGTGAGGTAACCCAGACTCAGAAGGACAAACGTGGTGTGGACCCACTCATAAGTGGATACTAGATATAAAGCAAAGGATAGATATAAAGGCAACAACCTACAACTCCAGAGATGTTATAACAGGGAAGACCCAAAGATGGATGCATGGACCACCCTAGGAAGGGGAAATAGATGAGATCTCCATGAGTAAACTGGGGATGAGGGATAGGCAATGGAGGGTAGGGGATAAGGGATCAGAACATAAGGGAATGGGATGGTTGAGCTGGAACAGGGAGGGAGGGGGAATGCAATGAAAGAGATACCATGATAGAGGGAGACATCATGGGGCTAGAGAGAAACCCAGTGCTAGGGAAGTTGCCAGGAGTCCCCAAGGATGACCCCAGCTTGGACTACTAGCAATAGTGGAGAGGGTGCCTGGACTGAACTGGCTTGCCCCAGAGATCGGACCAGTGAATACCCTAACTGTCATCACAGAGCTTTTCTCCAGTGACTGATGGAAGCAGCTGCAGGGATCCACAGCCAATCACCAGGCAGAGCTCTAGGAATCCAGTCAAAGAGAGAGAAGACGGATTCTATGAGCAAGTGCATTAGGATCATGATGGGGAAACAAGCAGGGACAACCAAACAAAACTAGTGGGAACTCATGAAAGTTGTATCAATGGCTGTGAAGCCTACATGGGACTGGACTAGGCCTTCTGCTTGTTGAGACAATTATGTAGCTTGATCTGCTTGGGAGTCCCCCTGGCAGTAGGATCAAAATCCATCTGATGCATGAGCCCACTATTTATGATGGGACACTTCGTGCAGCCTTAAGGCTGGTGAAAGGGCCTGGGCTTGCCTCTACTTGATGTGTCTCCTCATTGGAGGCCTTGCCTTCTTGTGGGTGGGAGTAGGGAGTGGGTTGGGAGGAGGAGCCTGAGGGGTGGAAGAAGGGAAGAGGGGGATATTTGATTAGTGTATAAAATGAGTGAAAAAATGTTTTTTTTTTTTAATAAAAAAAAGCAGGGAAGGCCAGGCGGTGGTGTTACATGCCTTTAATCCCACCATTCAGGAGGCAGAGCCAGGCAGATCTCTGTGAGTTTGAGGCCAGCCTGGGCTACCAAGTGAATTCCAGGAAAGGCACAAAGCTACACAGAGAAACCTTGTCTCGAAAAACAAAACAAAACAAAACAACAACAACAAAAAAAAAGCAGGGGGAAAGTTGGTGTGCTCTACACTCTTGTAGTATAGAAATAAAATCCTCAAAATACTGAAGAATTTTGAGCCTTGGGTACTTTACAGAAATAGAAACAGAGGATCCAGTAGACATGAGCATATTTAAATCCACAAAAGCTCAAATCAAGAAATATTTGTTATAAGTACATATATAAAATGTAAAAGAGTGAAGCAAATTATTCTCACTAATTCATCTAAACATCATATTTACTCTTACACCATCTGAAGTAGTAAATCACTTAAATGCAATATCCCAAATGATGAATAAGGGATTATTATTCTTAGGAAATAACAATAGAATCCACTAAAAATTCCAAATTTATAAAGTCTGATAAAAACACATACTGCAACATTCAAGAAAAATAATACAACTCTTTGAAATTATTGTTTAAAGAAACTCATTTTGTTTCCACATTATGAGCTTAATTCACTTTGGCCTTCTACATAAAACAATGGTGGTGATTGGATACAATTTGTTACTTTGGATGTTCATGTAACATCAAATCCCAGAGGAAAGGATTCAGTGTTTCCTAAGAATTATTTTATGAGAATTTCATCTATGTATCTCACTGTCATATAAAGTTAAGAAATTCTTATCAGAATTTTAAAATACCTATCAGTATCTTTCATACATAATCTGTAAGAGAATAAGTTTCAAGACTTTATAGCATTCTGATGACACTTAGAAATTCTATTTTATTTTATAATTCTCATGCATTTGAGTATTAAACATCATGAACAAATTCAAATCATGGAATAATCTCTGTAGTTTCATGTTTGTCTTACTAGGTTTCTACTGTTTTGATACATCACCATGACCAAAAAAAACTTTATTTTACTTTAGAGTTGCAGTCCAGCAAGAAGAGGAGTTAAGGAAGGAACTCAAAGGCACATGAACACTGATGAAACATACAGAGAGAAATAAAGACAGAGAGACACAGAGACATACACAGAGAGACAGACAGACAGACAGACAGACACACAAACACACAGAGAGAGAGAGAGAGAGAGAGAGAGAGAGAGAGAGAGAGAGAGAGAGAGAGAGAGAGAGAGAGAAGTCATCTGGGACACCACCTAAAAAAAAGCCTTTGATTATTGGCAAAGATGGAGATACATACCAAGTTAATGGCATAAATAAGATCTTCAACATGATCATAGAAGAAAACTCTTTACATTAAGGAAAGACATATTCATGAAAAAAAAAAAAAAAACACAGAACACCAAATAGACAAGGCCAGAAAAGAAAATCTGCAGGGCATGCCAAAACATTAAGTATATTTACCAAAGAAAGAATATTATAAGATGTAAGAGAAAAATATAAGTCACATATAAAGGAAAATGAATCAGAATAACAGCTGATTTCTCAGTGGTAACTGAAATCCAGAAGAGCCTAGAGTAATGCATTCTAAGTCTTAAAGACTACAACAGCAAACCTAAAATAATATGCCCAGGAAAACTGTGACAAATGAGGGCGAATGAAAAACTTTGCATTACAAAAACAGCCTAACCAAGTTATATGCAACAAACTAAATCCTAAGGAAAATATAAAAAACTTTATTTCTCCCTGAAGAGAGAATTGAGCACAGCAGAGAATGAGACATTTATTTTGCTAAAGTAAAAAGTGGGGAGCTAAGGGCTCATCTTTCCACATTCTATTCTTTCCCTTGTTTTATATATTTTAAATTTTTTATCAGTGGATTCTGCTGGAATATCCACTGCAGATAAGCACTGGAGGGCTCCTGTTGCAAATCATCCTCTGGTGCGATGGAAGCACTGGCACTTGGAGGGGACCCGATCTGGTGTTGATGTAGGCCTGGGGTTTTGTTTGTGTCTTTCTACAGGACAATGAGGTTCCTCTTTCGGTTCCTGAGCACTGTGTGCACCCTGTGGTTGCTGCCAAATCCCAGCATGGCAGAGACCTATTGGGCCTTTGTGAAAAACTCTCCCCTTCTGATACCTGTGGGGATTGAGAGCTTAATACAGCCAGCCTTGGCAAGCATTAATGTAAGCCTAGGAACTGTAGCCTTGCAGTTGGATTCTTCAGAAGGCAATGTATGGTAACTGCTTTTTCAAGAATGCTTGAGAACGTGTCACCCAAGCACCTTGGAGATTAAAGTGTAACCGCGTTATTTGGTAGTATGGTCACTGACCTCCATTTGTTAACAGTAGCATGCCAGATAAGCCTTTTCATTTTCACAATCCTTTCCAAGCTGGTGTAGTACCTACCTTTTCAGAATGGCTCTTTGCAACATTTATTGCCTCCTGAAATCCATATATCTCCCTTTTGAAGATACCTTAAAATTTGTGAGCCTAAAATGTAGCCATTATAAGACCATTAGTTCTGTTCCTTGTGTGCTGTCTCTGTTTTTCTTTGTGGTTCTTAGTTGTTCTTTTTCAGAGCTGCCAGCTTAAGTCATGCTGGAATCAAGAAATATGGGCCTTGGTGGTTCCTGTTCCTGGAGTTGTGTCCATGCCAGTGGACCATGGCAGTAAGACACAGATGGTACTCACATGCTCCAGAAGAGAATTTGACTTCACTGTGGCTATTGTTGCTACTACAGTGATAGCAGCCACCATTGCTACTGTTTCTGGGATTGCTATTTCATAGTTGCTTACTACAGCTGGTGCAGTGGAGACCCTGGCAGCAAAAGTAGTTACCACAGTTAATTGTGATAAATTTAATTCAGCAGTAATATACATTTTGAATGGCTTTGAAAGTTATAAAATTTATAAAACTCAAGTTCCACTTACTTTTGGGATACCATGCTTTAAGGCTCGTTAAGGAAGGGAATGGCTCAATTGCCCTTAGCCTACTGGATATGGGTGGGTTAGGACTTCTGTTGGTCTTTTCTGTGTCAAACACACAGATTGCAAGCCAAGCACCACTTTGAGATCTTTGGCAGCAGTTAACCCTAGAGCTCACACATGGTTGAGCCTGTATGATAATCAGTATTCAGTGATGGGTAATGCCTGGGGGACACACACTGACCTAAGACAGAGTGCCTGTGTGGCCTGGGCAGGTGTCTCCATGATGGGTAAGGTGATGTGCTGATGTCCCATGTGCTCAAGACAGAAGTTCATTTTTATTTCTAGTAAGGGGGGAATCTGTTGGGCTCTGCCCCTCCCCGCCCTGTTTCTTTCATACCTCTCGCCTTCCTTACTGACCTTGATCAGGTGTCCTCCATATGCTGATTCCCTGCTGGTTTCCTTCCTCCTAAAACAGCTTACCTGAGGTTCCTTGTTTGTGTATCCTGCATTTGGTGTAAACAGCTAGGATGCAAGAATGTAAAACATCTGTAGTGAATTTCTGCCCTCTGGGGTTCTCCCACTGTGCTGTAAGCCTGTATTTAAGGCCTCCTCCCTCCTTTAATAAATGGCATTTGGCATTCTGCTGAGACGATTGACCCACTGTCTTGTCTCTGTTTTTAATCCTCAGCCCCTTGCTCAGACATGGTGAATGGGTGGTAGCATGGGCACTACAGTAGATAATAGTTTTAGCCAATAAAAAGTGTTTCATACTCTTATGGTAAAGGAAAGGATGTCTATTATGATAAGTTAGAAATTATTTTATGTTTGCTATGATTGATGATTGAATGTACATCTGGAGCACAGTGAAGAACAATAATGCACACCTTTTGAAACCAAAAGCAAAAGAGCAAATTTTTAAAGAAAAGTTGTATGTTTTCTGTTTAATACATAAAGCAATGTGTTTTGCTCTGAATCCTTTATAAGTCATAAATGCTTTAGACAAAACAAAATATTCCCATTTTTATGTGTGTGTGTGTGTGTGTGTTTGAAAGAGAATGTCTTCCATATATATGTAAGTGACACACTAAAGAAGAGTATGTCAGACCCGCTGAATCTGGAGTTGCAGATAGTTATGAGCCCCCCAACTTTGGCACTGGTATTCAATCACAAGTCATCCCCAAGAAGAGTATTGCTGGGCCACTTGTGTATCCCCAAAGTAATTTTTATCAAATAAAATAATCTTTCACATAGTATCAAAACATAAAAGAACTAAATAAATGGTGAGATATTCAATGATCATTGTGAACAAGATGAATTAACATTATAGTGTCAGATGTGTTTAATTTGCAGCATAAATTCAATACACTCAACAAAACTCTTTATGATTTATGAAAGAAAAGCTGATTCTAAATCTATATGGAAAGCAGAAAAATAAGATTGATCAATAGAATTGTGAAGAAATAATACTGTGACATAATTTGAGCTTTACACAAAGCATAAAACTGCAACAATTAAGAATGCGTGATATATTTGTCAAAAAAAAAATGATGGAGAGAAAAAGTCAAGAAAAAAAGCACAAAACTATAGTGAAGTTTTAAACAAAGGACAGAGGAAATGCAGCCAGGAAAAATGCAATCTGGAGAGATGTTATCCAACTGACTATGACTCTATATATAGAGAGATTAAGTACACAAAGACTTCTCAACTCCTACAAAACTGACTTAAACTGGACTCTAAACTGTTTGGTTACTGGCCCTCCAGCTGGTGATCTTCCTGCCAACATATAGGTCCCACTCTCTAGAGCTTTCTCTAGACATAGATCAGAGAAGCCTGCTATGCCTCTGCAGCTCCCTAATTTCTCTTTGGATTCAACAAATGCAGCCACACTGATGCTTGTAAGAAATACTAAATATGAATCTTTACTATCAAAGACTATCAAAATTGAGTTTAAAATATGGAAGTCAAATTGAAATACTTCCTCCATTCAGTTTATTGCCAGCCCTAAGTCTGAATTCTAGGAATTTGATGGCTTGGAACAGTGACTCTGCTTTTTTGAAAGCAGTATGCCCTCCTCCTTCCTATTCTATGGACCAATTGTTTACATACTCATATAATGAATAAGATTATGAAGTCTGACCCCAGATATTGGGAAAAAGACACAGACACCACTTTCCTTAGAATAAAATCAAGTGCAGTTTCTGTCTAGGTAAGTTCCCCTTTCACTAGCACACCTTCCTGAGCAAGAGAAAAGTTTGCCTTAGACAGACAGTTATTTGTAGCAATTCACGAGTTAGTCTAAGACCAAAGCTCACCTGGGGAATCACCTCAGATGGCCTCATAGGATAAAGGCTTCCCAACAGCTTCTGAAGTGGCTCTGTGCCTCTGGAACTCTGCAGTTCAGCAAAAGAACCCCAGGAGTAGAAGTGTCTGGACATCACAGTGACAGTGGTACCAGGAAGTTACCAGGAAACACGTGACCAATCTGTACACAGACTAAAGGTAGAAAAATGCTATGGGGAAGAGAATAAAATTCCTTTGGTGGTCAGGTCATCCTGGAAATGTGTTTGGCATGAAATTTGTGTGCAAGAAATCTCTATAAAGGGACACTAAGAACAATGTAAACCAAGATGGGAAGACAATCTATGTAGAAAGAGCTCTAAAGAGATAAAGAAACTGAGGAAAGAAAATATTCCCCTTAAGCAGACATGGGTAAAGTTCTCAGGCTGACCTACAGGCTTCCTTAATATAACCTGCCCTTCCCTGACAAAGGAGATTGAAGAATGGGAGGCCTCAAACTTGGGTTTAAGTCCCTATCTTTCCTCTGCATGCATGGCATTATCCACTGTATCACACCCCAGCCAGTTCACTCAGAGAATCTGAGAAACCTCAGATCAGGTCTGGTGGAAGGAACAAAGCTAGTATCTTGGTGTGGTTAAGTCTGTCTTAGAGGATGCCATGAGGTAATGCTTTTCTGAGTAAAAGTGCCACAAAAAGCTACCAAGATTTTATTAGGATGAACTCTTTCAAAAACTTTGTTTCCAAAAGATTTAAATTCTATCCCATATGGAGGATGACAGATCCATCTGATCTCAGCTGACAGCATACTTACCTGGGATAACTGGGGCAAGAAATATCTTGTGTTTTAGGACTGCAAAGTTAAAACCCTTGGATGACAATGCTTGGCTTCCATAGTTACAATTACTGTGTAAGACATATGAGCTTAACTGACTCTGATTAAGACCATGGACACCTTTTCCTTTATTCCTTTGCTATTTATGGCCTACTTGTCTAGGCCCTAGGCAACATCTCCTCCTGTATTCATGCTAAACTAACTAAAGTGGATTTTTAAAGGAATGGTGTAACAGTGCACATTTAACCCTTGAGATGGGTGTATCCTACAGGGACTTGTGCCTGATGTGGAATGGGCTCACCTTCCTATGGGGTTAAACTTATCTTAAGCAGAAAAGAACTCCATGGTTTGCCCCCATCTTTGCTGGTGACACCATCCCAATGGAAGCAGCCATGTCAGTCACCACTTGGCCATCTTCTTCACTAATGGTTTTATAAAATGTAAATGACATGTGGCTTCTGGATTACTATGGCATGAAACATAATGGAGGTATCTATAAATACACAGTGAATACAGAATAGAAAAAGGTAAAAGCCCATAGGTAGATGGGATAATTTAAGTAAAGAAAAGCTGGCTAGACATAAGCCAAATAAGGGTGGGCATTCCTAAGTAAGAATAGTTGTCCCTATGGTTATTTGGGAGCTGAGTGGTGGCCCTATAAGAATAAAAGTCAACAACTATAGACTCCCTTGCTCCATATTTGTTGTCCACACTTGCTGTATCATGCACCAGAACATCATGCACTGAACAATGCTTTTATTTTCACTTTCTAGTCTCCTCATGTCAAGAGAACAGCATCTAAGACAAAGATCAAAACTCAACTTCCGGCCTCCACACAGATGTGTACAAATGATATGCCCCTACACATGTAGACATGCATAAAACCATGCATGCACATCAAAGACCAATGAACAAAAAGAAAGAAGAGGAGATCAATGAGACTTTGGGTGGTCAGGAGCTTTTGTGTGTTCTTTCTTACTAGTGAAGTTCTACCCTCCAGAGGACCTTTCACTTTCTCAATAAATGAGCAATACTTGAATTACTAACCATCTGTCTCAATTCATATTTGGTCAGTTGGACAATATCCAGTCAGTAAGTATGCATGAAATGTTTACTGTTCAAGAAACATTTCCAAAATTACATTGGTAGTGACTGTTAAATCTTGTACTACTCACAAAAAAGTGAGGTTGTTCTGGGCAGTGGTGGTACACGCCTCTAATCCCAGCACTTAAGAGGCAGAGATGGAGGATCTCTGTGAGTTTGATGCCAGCCTGGTCTACAGAGTGAGTTCCAGGACAGCCAGGGCTATTACAGAGAGAAAACCTGACTCACAAAAAAGGGGGGAGGTTGTTTTTCCAAAGATGCCTCTAGAATTGTGTATTTGTCATGACTAATTTGAACCTATATCAGAATATAAAATTAACGTTTAGCTTATGATAGAAAATAAAGCAACCCTGCACCATTCTAAATGGGAACAATAAGAAGGTGTTTCTGATGCAGAAGTTAATTTGCAATCAGGAACAGTGGTCCATGCTTGTAACTGCAGTCTCTTAGGGAGCTGAGCCTAGTACAGCACTTGTGGAGCAGGGGTGAATTCTAGACTGTGTACTGCAAACAAAGAACTTGCCTCTTTGTAAGGTGACTCTCTTACCCAATGCCAGAGTCAATGAAAACACATCATAGAAGAAACCAAAGGAGTAAATTATGAAACAGACAGACTTCAGATTCTGATAAAATATAAACCAAAAATTATACCAGACTCAATGATAAAGAAAGACAGTACTGCTCATAGTTGGAAGACAAAGGACTGTAAGACAGGAGGGCTGATGAGACACTTCTTTTACAGGAGTTAGGATTGGAGCCTGTGTCCTACCTACACTTAATCAGCCAGGCTCAGGTACTCATCCTCAATAAGTTAATTTAAAGAGTCAAATTAGTTAATTGTGATGTGTCCAACTATAATACAGGTCCTCTGAATACAAGGTGGGTAAATCTCTCTGATGTTTTGGAAAAGCCTAAATCTATTTAGTGAGTTTGAGGCCAGCAAGGGAGTCATAGTGAGACTGTTCTTTAAAATAAGTTTTAAAAAGAGGACAATAGAAAAGAAAAAAAATTATTGTAAAAATCAGAAACATGATATGTATTCAATGGGACTAAATTGGAACAGTGATGAAGATAGAAGTTAAATATTCTTGTCATCCCGTGTAGGCATAAAGCAAGAGCTGCACACAAGTAAGTAAGCTACCCAAGCCATATAATGAATTTCTACCTATCCATTAAGCCCTCCCCCATTCTTTACTCCTCTGTCTCCTGCAAGATATCTGTTCATGTAGGGTGCAATAATTCTTCAGCAGAAACATTCTCCTTGGCCAGACTCTGTTTTTTTTTCCCAGAATGTGATTGCAAGGGAAATTTGAATTTCTTTCAGTCTACTGTTTACCTAATAGTTAGCCAAAGGGAGAGACATAAACCTCTCTTTACACTATTCTTTCTTTTGTCAGGCAGTCAGGTGAGAGGGATGATGAGAGGGAGGGGACCACTGCATGGGAGGATGCAGGGTGCTGTCACTGGCAGCTACACTGTAGTTGCCAAGAACAAGGCAAGAGTGGAAGACCTGGAGGTGGCTAACCCACCACAGCTGGGTAGATACAGAGAGCACAGGAGGAGCCAGCTTGTCCTCAGGTACACCCTGATCATTGCCCTCTGGTCATTTGATCCTCTGGCTCTCACATCCAGAACTCCATCCCTAACAGTTCATCTACACCCCACATCTCTTTGTAAATGCCTGATTGCCCCAGCCTTACAGTGACTTCTGTTTAAGTCTCAGGATCTCCTAATAATCTGGATTTCAACTGGAGTCACTATCACTCAGGGACACTAACTGAAGCTTTTGGAGGTATCAAGGAAGTAGAATATGATGCCATTCAGACAAGTTGATCTTCATGCCCCCAAGTTCCTTTTCTCTCCTTACAGGAGGCATAAACTCCAGCAGAGTACAGCTGACCTGTGTCCTTGTGGGCTCCCATGGCTGCCTATTTACCACATTTCAGATGAACTCAAGTCTTGTTGCTTTGGACAAGTAGTCAGTCACTTATTAATAATTTGTCTTGACAGTGTCTGTCCTGATAATTTTTTGTACTCTTCCTGCATTTTGTGTAGATTTGTGTTGTAACATTATTTTTTTTTACTCTTTTTTTTGGGGGGGCCTACCACCCAGCTCCCAAGTAAATCACATACAGAGGCTTATTCTTAATTATGAATGCCTGGCCTTAACTTGGCTTAGTTTCTGGCCAGCTTTGCTAACTTTAGATTATCCCATTTACCTTTTGCCTCTGAGCTTTTCCCATTTTCTTACTTTTGTAAATCTTAATCCCATTAGACCAAGAATATCAATCTGACCAAGAGAGGCTCCCTCAGACATAAACAAAACTTGCATGGCGTGGAGGAAGAGATGGGTAGACACCAGTGCAAATATATAGTCAACAACATAAAGACCAATATGGCACCATCAGAACCTAGTGGTTCTACATCAGCAAGACCTGAACATTCCAACACAGAAGACACAGAAGAAACTGATCTTAAAAATGACTTTAAGAAGATGATACAGGCCTTTAAAGAGAAAATGAAAATTTTTCTTAAAGAAATGGAAGAAAAGACAAACAAAAAATTGGAAGAAATCAATAAAACCCTTAAAGGAAGCCAAGAAAAAGCAATTAAACAGGTGAAGGAAATAGTCCAAGATTTGAAAACTGAAATAGAGGCAATAAAGAAGTTAAAAACTGAGGGAATGCTGGAATGGAAAATCTAACTAAATGAACAGGAACTTTAGATGCAAGCATACCCAACAGAATAAAAGAGATGGAAGGGAGAATCTCTGGCATTGAAGATATAATAAAGGAAATAGATTCATCAGTCAAAGAAAACAATAAGCCAAAAAAAGTCATAAAACAAAATGTCCAGGAAATTTGGGATATCAAAAAAAGACAAAACCTAAGAATAATTGGGATAGCAGAAGAAGAATACCAACTCAAAGGCACAGAAAATATTTCCAATAAAATCATAGAAGAAAACTTTCCCAACCTAAAGAAAGAAATGCCTATGAAGGTAGAAGAAGCTTACCAAATAGAAGAAGCTCACCAAATAGACTGGATAAAAAAAAAGGTCCCTTGCCACATAATAATGAAACCACTAAACATACAGAATAAAGAAATAATATTAAGAGTTCCAAAGGAAAAAGGTCAAGGAACATATAAAGGCAGACCCATAAGAATAACACCTGACTTCTCAATGGAGACTCTGAAAGCCAGAGGGTCCTGGACAGATATTATGCAGACACCAAGAGACCATGGATGCCAACCCAGATTATTATATCCAGCAAAAGTCTCAATTGCCATAGACGGAGTAAACAAAATATCCCATGGTAAAACCAGATTTAAATAATACACAAATCAAGCCCTACAGAAAGTATTAGAAGGAAAAAAATCTAACCTAAGGAAGTTAGATAAACCCATGAAAACACAGGCAATGGATAACCCCACACTGACAAATACCAAAGAAGAGAAATACACAACACTACCAACAAAAAATAACAGGAATTAAAAAACAGTGGTCATTAATATCTATTAATATCAATGGTCTCAATTTGTCTATAAACAGACACAGGCTGAGAGAATGGACCCGTCCTTTTGCTGCATACAATAAACACACCTCAACTTCAAAGACAGACACTACCTCAGAGTAAAAGGCTGGGAAAAGACTTTTTAATCAAATGGACTTAAGAAGTAAGCTGGTGTAGCTATCCTAATATCTAATAAAATAGACTTCAAACTAAAATCAACTGAAAGAGATTGAGAAGGACATTACATATTTATCACAGGGAAAATCCATCAAAATGAAGTCTCAGTTCTGAACATTTATGCCTCAAATACAAGGGCACCCACATTTGTAAAAGAAACATTACTAAATTTTAAATCTCACATCAAACCCCACACACTAGTAGTGGGAGATTTTAACACCTCACTCTCACCACTGGATAGACCTGCCAGACTGAAACTTAACAAAGAAATAAGAGACCTAATAGAAGTTATGACTCAAATGGACTTAATAGATATCTACAGAAAATTCCACCCTAATAAAAAGAATATACCTTCTTCTCAGCACCCCATGGAATCTTCTCTAAAACTGACCACATGCTTGGTCACAAAGCAAATCTCAACAGATACAAAGAATTGGAATAACCTCCTATATTTTATCAGACTATCATGGATTAAAGTTGGATTTCAACAACAACAAAAATTACAGAAAGCCTACAATCTCATGGAAACTGAATAATGCCCAAATGAATCACCAATGGGTCAAGAAAGAAATAAAGAAAGAAATTAAAGATTTCCTAGAAATCAATGAAAAGAAAAGTACAACATACTGAAACTCATGGGACACTATGAAAGCAATGCTAAGAGAAAAATTCAAAGCACTAAATGCCCACATAAAGAAGATAGAGAAATCTCATACTAGTGACTTAACAGCAGCAAACTCATCCAGGAGGAATAGATGCCAGGAAATAATCAAATTGAGGGCTGAAATCAATGAAATAGAAACAATGAGAACAATACAAAGACTCAATGAAACAAAGAGTTAGTTCTTTGAAAAAGTCAAGATAGATAAACTCTTATCCAAATTAAGCAAAAGGCAGAGAGAGAGAGAGAGAAAGAGAGAGAGAGAGAGAGAGAGAGAGAGAGAGAGAGAGAGAGAGAGAGAATCCAAATTAACAAAATCATAAATCAAAAGGAAGACATAACAACAGACAATAAGGAAATCCAGAGAATCACCAGGTCATACTTCAAAAACCTATACTCCACAAAATTGAAAAATCTGAAAGAAGTGGACAATTTTATGGATAGGTGCCACATACCAAAGTTAAATCAAGAACAGATAAACTATTTAAATAGACCAATAACCCCTAAGGAAATAGAAACAGTCATTAAAAGACTCTCAACCTTTTTTGTTTGGGACCAGATGGTTTCAGTGCAGAATTCTACCAGATTTTCAAAGAAGAGCTAATTCCAATAACTCTTCGAATTTTTGTGCACAATAGAAACAGAAGGAACATTACCAAACTTTTTATGAGGCTACAGTTACCCTGATACTTAAACCACACAAAGATGCAACAAAGAAAGAGAATTACAGACCAGTCTCTCTCATGAAAACTGATGCAAAAGTACACAACAAAATGTTGGCAAACTGACTCCAAGAACACTTCAAAAAAATTATTCACTATGACCAAGTAGGCTTCATCCCAGGGATGCAATGATGGTTCAACATATAAAAATCTGTCATTGTGATACACAATAAAAACAAACTGAAAAAAAGCCACATGATCATTTCATTAGATGCTGAAAAAGCCTTTGACAAAATCCAACACTCCTTCATGATAAAGGTCCTAGAGAGATCAGGAATAAAAGGAACACACCTAAACATAATAAAGGCAATTTACACCAAGCCAACAGCCAATATCAAATTAAGTGGAGAAAACCTCAAAGCAATTTCATTAAAATCAGGAACAAGACAATGCTGTCTACTCTACCCATATTTATTCAATATAGTACTTGAAGTTTTAACTAGAACAATAAGAAAACAAAAGGAGTTCAAAAGGTTGGAAATTGGAAAGGAAGAAGTCAAACTTTCACTATTTGCATACAATATGATAGTGTGTATAATTGACTCCAAAATTTCTATCAGGGAACTTCTACAGCTGATAAAGTCCTTCAGTAATGTTGCAGGATACAAGATTAACTCAAAAAAATCAGTAGTCCTCCTGTATACAAGTGATAAAAGGGCTAAGAAAGAAATCAGAGAAACATCACCATTTACAATAGCCACAAATAATATAAAATACCTTGGGGTAACTCTCACTAAGCAAGTGAAGGTTGTTTATGATAAGAACGTTAAGTCTCTGAAGAAAGAAATTGAAGAAGATATCAGAAAAATGCAAAGATCACCCATGCTCATGGATAGGTAGGATTAACAAAGTAAAAATTGCAATCTTACCAAAAGCAATCTACAATTCAGTGCAATTCCCAACAAAGTGCCAACATAATTCTTCAGACTTAGAAAGAACAATACTCAGCTTCATATGGGGAAAAAAAACCCCACTATAGCTAAAAGAATCCTGTACAATAAAGCATCCTCTGGAGGCATTAAGACCCCTGACTTCAAGCTCTACTATAGAGCTATAGTAATAAAAACAGCTTGGTACTGGCATAGAAACTAACATGTGGAACAATGGCATTGAATTGAAGACCCTGACATTAATCTGCACACATATGAACACTTGATTTTTGACAAAGAAGCCAAAACTGTACAATGGAAAAAAAGAAAGCATCTTCAACAAATGGTGGTGCCATAACTGGATATCAACATGTAGAAGATTGCAAATAGATCCATATATGTCACCATGTATATACAAAACTCAATTCCAAGTGGATCAAAGACCTCAACATAAATTCAGTTACACTGAACCTGATAGAAGAGAAAGTAGGAAGTATTCTTGAACACATTGGCACAGTGATCACTTCCTAAATACAATACCAGTATCATAGACACTGAGAGAGCAACAATTAATAAATGGGACCTCTTGAAACTGTGAAGCTTTTGTAGGGCAAAGGACATGGTCAATAAGGCAAAATGACAGCCTACAGACTGGGGAAAGATCTTCACCAACTCCACATCTGACAGAGGGTTGATCTGCAGAATATAAAGAACTCAAGAAACTAGACATCACTCAAATAGCTATCAAATACTGGAGAGAAATAAAATGTGGCTTATTCATACAATAGAATATTATTAAGGCATAAAAATGAATGAGAAACTGACAGATTAAATGACTTTGGTGAACCTTCATAATTTCATTTGTAGATCTTTCCATTTCTAATTTATAAATACATTTGGGGTTATAAATTATAAATGTACTGCCTCCTGTCAACATTGTATACTTCTATTTGATGATTTCTGTGTCAAACATTATATGGAAATGTTTCCAAGTATTTTCTGTATTAACTGTGAATGAATAGAACAAAATAAATTGCCTGTGATGGAAAAAAAAAAAAAAAAGAAACTAGACATCACAATACCTAACAATCCAATTAAAAAATGGGCTACAGATCTAAACAGAGAATTTGCAACAAAAGAATTTCAAATGGCTGAAAGACTTTTAAGGAATTGCTTAACATCCTTTGCCATCAAGGAAATGTAAATCAAAATGACTCCAAGATGTAGTGTGTAGCCATTCCAGGTTTGATCTGGTTTGATCCAACCCTCATTGAGGCTTTGGTAACTGTCATGCCTACAATGTTGGGCCAAGGGAGGACCTTGAAGACCTGAGATCTGGATGTGCTGGCTCTCTTGGTTCCTGGACCCTGGACACTGAAGGTAGACCAAGCAGAGTTCTCCAGAGAACACCGCATGACTGTGCTACACCTTTCCCAGACCCTGTTACCTATCCCTTCACTTGTAAGTTACCCCACAAAATAAACCTCCCTTTTAACTACTTGGAATGGCCTTAATAATTTCACCAATAACTGGTGCCCAATGTGGGGCAAATTCTAAAGGCCTAGGTGGCTCCCACCCTCAGCCTCCTCTCCAACTGGCGGGCACTTGAAGCTGCAGGGTACCACCTGCAGAGCTCCATAAAACCAGGAAAAACCTACAGGGTTCCATTCCTGAAAAGGAGCTAATCTGGTCCCAGTTCCATGGCAAGTTTAGCCCCCAGACCAGCAAAACCATTGTGAGTGAGGCATTCCCCCTCCTCCCTGAGTGCCAGCTCCCCACCCTAGCCCAAGGCTTCCACAGTTTCACCTAGTTAAAATAGATACAGCACTGTCCCTGGTGGCACCCTACTTAGGCACAGAGAGGGCTTGGAGCCATGCCTGCTGGCAGATCTCCTGTCTGTAGAGGCAGAGAGGGGCTTAGAGTGGCCTGGAACTCCACACCCTGAAGCTCCAGGGAGTCACCAGAAGAAGTGCCTACTGCCTGTGCTCACTCTACCGCCAGCCAAGGCATTCAACAGGATCTGCTTTGGAGCTATACCAATGCCTCCTGCTGGCTGAAAAGTGCTACTACACCCCCCCCCAAAAAAAAAGCGTGGAAAGGTAAGACAGGCAAACCAGCATCTTCAAGTAAAAGTACTTGATAATTTTACACCTTAAAACTGACTAACAGCCGGGCAGTGGTGGTGCACGCCTTTAATCCCAGCACTCAGGAGGCAGAGGCAGGCGGATCTCTGTGAGTTTGAGGCCAGCCTGGGCTACCAAGTGAGCTCCAGGAAAGGCACAAAGCTACGCAGAGAAACCCTGTCTCGAAAAACAAAAAACAAAACAAACAAACAAACAAACAAACAAAAAAACAAAAAAAAAACAAAACAAAAAAAACAAAAAAAAAACAAAAAAAAAACAAAAACCTGACTAACAAAATTTGAGTAATTCTTGTAATATGGCCTACAACATTTCCTCACAAGAATTTAAAAACCTTTTTGCCTGTAATCATACATCAGAATGACATTTTCCTGGAAATATATGACCTTCTTAAGGCATATCTGGCCTGTACCATTTTGGCATTTATTGTAATAATTCACACAGTGTTCAAACACTGTTTAACTAATAAGAACAAAGATGAGTCATTATTGGGACTGATACAGGCTTTAAAAGATAGCAATGAAGGTTACATAAAAAGATTCTCCGTACGGAATCTACTAACCAAGATTTACAAGCTTTAAAAGATAGCAATGAATGCTTACATAAAAAGATTCTTTCTCTGGGACCTGCTAATCAGATTTACAAAATAGGCTTGTACCCAAAATTGATTTTATTGATAATAAATATGAATATTTAATGGATAGAACACTAACTCTCCAGAGTGAAGTTGTGGCTACTCAGATACTATATAAGGAAGAAAGATTATCATTAATTGATAAGATAAGGTCTATGGAATCATGTGTTTCTGAAGAACATAAAACATAAAAAATCTGGAATCCCTTGCAAAAGAGGAGGTTCAACCCCTAGAACAGACCCTAGGTACTCACCTGCAAGTCCTGGAAGAAACTCTCAGTAAACACTACAAGGGACCTAATAAGGAGAAGGGCAAGACAATACAGGTTGTAACATCTCCAAATGGTTCTCATACAATGGCTTATCCTGGCATCATCCATGAAAAGCCAGCAGATGATACACACTCTAGGCCATATATGACATATACATTACAACCAATTTCAATAAGGGACTTTAAAAATATAAAGGAAGCAGGAGTTACATATGGGATACACTCTACATATGTAAGACAGATGTTAAATTCGTGGTCTACCTCACATAGAATCATTCCAGATGACTGGCATCAGTTAATTTCAGGTGTTCTGGAATATAGCGAGCAGTTACAGTGGAAAAGCTGGTTGAGAGAAGAAGCAAGAAATTTAGAACAACAAGGTAAAATCAGAGGTTTTGTGATCTCCCAAGATCAAATACTTGGTGAGGGATGTTTTGCTGACAGGAATGTACAAGTCAATTATGATGAGCATACAATATCCCTATGCTGTACAGCACCTCTAAATGCTTGGGAAAAAATTCTAGAACCTGGAAAACCAACTTAGGTATACACCAAGATATTTCAGGGACCTCACGAACCCTTCACTGATTTTTTACAATGGCTGAACACAGCTATAACAAAAGCTGTGTCAGATAAAGAGTTAAGAAAAGTATTACCTGAGTCCTTGGCATTTGACAATGCTAATTCAGAATGCAAAAGAATACTTATACCACTAAAGGTCAGATGAGCTCCTTTGGAAGAATGGATTCAGTATACTAATGGTGTTGAGTCTCTTAACTACAATAATGAGGCTTGGATAAATCCCAGAGGTGAAAGAAGGCCCCGTATTACCAAATGTTTTAAATGTGGTATACCAGGTCATATAAGTAAAAACTGTACGTGAGTAATACTACTTCTAGAAATAGCCCAAACAGGAGACCCCAACCTTCTGGATTATGTAGAAGATGTGGCAAAGGATGACATTGGACCAATGAGTGCATATCCAAAATAGATATACAAGGCAACACTTTACTGGCAGGAAACACCTCAGGGGGCCTCTTACAGGCCCCCAAATCAAATATGATACAAACATTTCTAGCCACTGTGGAAGAAATTCTTCCCAGGACAACTGAATAAACCAATGCCTAATGTAAAAACCAATAATGCAATGGATGATAAAACAGCTCTGATAGATGAATCACAATATCCAAAGAATACAATAAAACAAATATTTTGGCAGACTTCATAAATGAACAATGACCAAAGCTTAGAATTTGAATTAATGGCCTGGGTCTGGAGGGCCTGGTAGACATAGGTGTAGATGTGACTATACTTACACCAAAATCATGGCATCTGAATTGGTCTCTTCAAGAGGTAGATGTCCAACTTTTAGGGATTGGCACCCTATCTCAGATAAAACAGAGTTCGAGATGGGTTGAATGCATAGGGCCAGAAGGACAGAGAGGAAGGCTGAAGCCATATGTAGCAAATGTAGCAGTAAATCTTTGGGGACGAGATCTGTTACAACAGTGGAATACCCAGATTAAAATTCTTACACTCTCAGAAAAGTAATGCAGATCAATGCATGTTTCTAGGAATAATATCATAACATGGTATAAAAAACAGTCACCAACCATTCAGGCTGTACAAAAACAGAGCACAACTGCTGTTGAACTCTTAGCAGTACCAACTGCCTTACCTTTAAAAGGCTAACTAATAAACCTGTCTAGGTTGGACAATGGCTTTTGACAAAAGAGAAGCTACAAGCTTTAGAACAGCTGGTTCAAGAGCAGTTAAATGCTCAACACATTGAAAAAACTACCAGCCCTTGCAATTCTCCTGTATTTGTTATTTAAAAATAATACTGGCAATTGGAGAATGCTGACAGATCTGAGAGCTATTAATAAAGTAATTCAGCTGATGAGCTCCCTACAGACTGGGATGCCCTTGCCCTCTCTGCTACCCAAAGAATGGCCGAAATAGTTATTGACTTAAGGGCTGGAAAGATTGTTCAGTGGTTCAGGGCACTGAATGCTCTTCCAGAGGTCCTGAGTTCAATTCTCAGCAACCACATGTTGGCTCACTACCACTTGTAATGAGATTTGGTGTCCTCTTCTGGCCTGCACGGACACATATACTGTATACGTAATAAATAAATAAATCATAAAAAAAGAATATTAAGAGGGACCTCTCCTGCCGGGTGGTTGTGACACATGCCTCTAATCTCAGTACTTGGGAGGCAGAGCCAGGCAGATCTATGTGAGTTCAGAGCCAGCCTGGGCTACAGAGTGAGTTCCAGGAAAGGCACAAAGCTACACAGAGAAACCCTGTCTCGGAAAAAAAAAGTTATTGACTTAAAAGACTGTTTCTTAGCCGGGCGGTGGTGGCGCACGCCTTTAATCCCAGCACTCGGGAGGCAGAGGCAGGCGGATCTCTGTGAGTTCGAGGCCAGCCTGGGCTACCAAGTGAGTTCCAGGAAAGGCGCAAAGCTATACAGAGAAACCCTGTCTCGAAAAAAACCAAAAAAAAAAAAAAAAAGACTGTTTCTTTACCATAGCCTTACAAGAAAATGATAGAGAAAAATTTGCCTTCACAGTACCTAATTATAACAATTCCCAGCCAGTCAAGAGATATCAATGGAAGGTCCTCCCACAGGGAATGTTAAACAGCCCTACCTTGTACCAATACTTTGTGCAAAAACCATTAGAGATAATTCATGTAAAGTTTCCACAATCCATTATTTATCACTATATGGATGATATCCTATTAGCTGATGCAAAGTTAGACACATTAGAAAGCATGTTTGGCCGGGCAGTGGTGGCGCACGCCTTTAATCCCAGCACTCGGGAGGCAGAGGCAGGCGGATCTCTGTGAGTTCAAGGCCAGCCTGGGCTACCAAGTGAGATCCAGGAAAAGCCACAAAGCTACACAGAGAAACCCTGTCTCCAAAAACAAAAACAAAAACAAAAACAAAAAAAAAATGAAAGAAAGCATGTTTGAAGAAGTAAAAAAAGTTTTGACTCGCTAGAGACTGCAAATTGTTCCTGAAAAAAATACAAAGGGGAGGGCTGGAGAGATGGCTCAGAGGTTAATAGCACTGGCTGTACTTCCAGAGGTCCTGAGTTCAATTCCCAGCAACCACATGGTGGCTCACAACTATCCATAATGAGATCTGGTGCCCTCTTTTGGCCTGACATACATGCAGATAGAACACTGTATATATAATAAAGTAATAAATGTTAAAAAAATACAAAGAGTAGATTCTATTAATTACTTAGGATATAAGATAGAACTACAAAAAATTAGACCCCAAAAGCTACAACTAAGGAGAACTTGATTGAAGACTCTTTATGATTTTCAAAAGTTGTTGGGAAGCATTTTCAACTTACTGGATATCATGGGAATACCCAAAGATGGACTACAAAATTTGGCTAATACTTTAGAAGGGGACAAAGAATTAAATAGTCCAAGAGAATTATCAGCGGAAGTTGAGAAGGAATTGGCTCTAGTAGAAAAGACATTTTGAGAAGCACATGTGGATCATGCGGATCCAGAACTTAAATGCATTTTTGTCATATTCCACTCCAGACATTCCACAACAGGTTTTTTGATGCAAACGGAATATATTATATTGGAATGGATATTTCTACCATGTAAACCAAATAAGAAATTAAAGACATATAGAAAAGATCTCTGATTTGATTCAAAAAGGTAAATTAAGACTTCACCAGTCTTTCTCCAAGCCCTTTCTCCAAGCCCCTTGGCAGCCCCTGCAATCTCCACGCCCTGCCCCCACAGCCATTAGCCCAAGACTCCAGCCACTTCCTGGGACTTAGAGACTGGCCCCCAGCTCCCACCCTGCTCTGGACTTCCCTTCTGGACCAGAGAGGGCTCCCATCCTGCCCTGGACTTCCCTTCTGGACAAGAGCTCACATCCTGCCCCGGATTTCCCTTCTGGACAAGAGCTCCCATCCTACCCCAGACTTCCTGTCTGGACAAAAGCTCCCATCCTGCCCCAGACTTCCCGTCCAGATAAGAGCTTCCATCCTGCCCTGGAGTTCCCATTTGGACAAGAGAGCTCCCATCTGGACAAGAGAGAGAGACTTCCTGAATCTGTATGCACTGACTGAACCAAGTGCACTGATAAGACCAAGAACGAACCACAAGGAGATGGGCAGATGTCAAGGCAGAAGTACATACAACAAAATGAAGAGCAATACAGCATCACCAGAACCTAGCCCGCCTCTAACATCTAGACCTGAACATCAAAAATTGGAAGAAGCAGAAGAAAATAGCCTTATGAATAACATCATGAAGAAGGTAGAGGCTTGTGCCGAGGAAAAGACAAAAAAATGGGAAGAATGCTGTAAACAACTAGAGGAAAGGGCAAACAAATTAGAAGAAAACAATAAAGTCCTAGAAGAAAACAATAGAGTCCTGGAAGAAAACAATAAAGTACTGAAAGAAAATCATGAAAAAGCAATGAAACAAATAAAGGAAACAGTCCAAGACCTGAAAAGGGAAAGGATTTAACTGATGTCATGACCCAACTGGATCTAATAGATATCTCAGAACATTCCATCCTAACAAAAAAGTATCTACCTTCTTCTTAGCACCCCATGGAACTTTCTCTAAAATTGACCACATACTTGGCCACAAAGCAAATTTCAACAGATACAAAACAATTGGAATAACCTCCTGTGTTCTATCAGATGACCATGGTTTAAAATTAGATTTCAACAACAACAAAAACTACAGAAAACATACAATCTCATGGAAACTGAATAATGCTCAACTGAATCTCCAATGGGTTAAGGAAGAAATAAAGAAAGAAATTAAAGACTTCCTAGAGATCAACGAAAATGAAGACACCACATACCCAAATTTATGGGACAATATGAAAGCAGTGCTAAGAAGGAAATTCATAGCACTAAATGCCCACATAAAGAAGTTGGAGAAATCTCACACTAGTGACTTAACAGCACTAAACTTCACTGAAAGCTCTAGAACAAGAAGAAGCAAAGTCTCCCAGGAAGAATAGATGCCAGGAAATTATCAAAGTGAGAGGTGAAATTAATAAAATAGAAACTAAGAGAATAATACAAAAAATTAATGAAACAAAGAGTTAGTTCTTTGAGAAAATCAACAAGATAGACAAGACCTTATCCAAACTAACCAAAAGACAGAGAGAGAGAATCCAAATCAACAAAATCAGAAATGAAAAGGGGTTCATAACAACAGACATTGAGGAAATCCAGAGAATTATCAAGTCATATTTCAAAAACCTCTACTCCACAAAACTGGAAAACTTAAAAGAAATGGACAATTTTCTGGATAGGTACCACATACCTAAGTTAAATCAAGACCAGATAAACTATTTAAATAGTCCAATAACCCCTAAGTAAATAGAAACAGTCATTAAAAGTCTCCCAACCAAAAAAAAAACAAACAAACAAACAAACAAACAAACAAACAAACAAAAAACCCAGGACCAGATGGTTTCAGCGCAGAATTCAACCAGATCTTCAAAGAAGAGTTAATACCAATACTCTCTAAATTGTTCCACATAATAGAAACAGAAGGAACATTACCAAACTCCTTCTATGAGGCTACAATTACCCTGATTCCAAAAGCAAACAAGGATACAACAAAGAAAGAGAACTACAGACCGTTCTCCCTCATGAACATTGATGCAAAAATACTCAATAAAATACTGGAAAACAGACTCCAAGAACACATCAGAACAATTATTCACCATGATCAAGTAGGCTTCATCCCAGGGATGCAAGGGTGGTTCAACATATGAAAGTCTGTCAATGTAATACACCATATAAACAAACTCAAAGAAAAAAAACACATGATCATCTCACTAGATGCAGAAAAGGCATCTGACAAAATCCAACACCCCTTCATGATAAAAGTCTTGGAGTGATCAGGAATACAGGAAACATACCTAAACATAATAAAGGCAATTTACAGCAAGCCAACAGCCAACATCAAATTAAATGGAGAGAAGCTCAAAGCAATTCCACTAAAATCAGGAATGAGGCAAGGCTGTTCTCTCTCCCCACACTTATTCAATATAGTACTTGAAGTTCTAGCCAGAGCAATAAGACAACATAAGGAGATTAAGGGGATACAAATTGGAAAGGAAGAAGTCAAGCTTTCCCTATTTGCAGATGACATGATAGTATACTTGAGTGACTCCAAAGATTCCACCCAGGAACTGATCAAGCTTATAAACACCTTCAGCAACATAGCAGGATACAAGATCAACTCAAAAAAATCAGTAGCCCTCCTATATACAATGGACAAAGAAGCTGAGAAGGAAATCAGAGATACATCACCATTTACAATAGCCACAAATGACATAAAATACCTTGGGGTAACACTAACCAAGCAAGTGAAGGACCTATATGACAAGAACTTTAAGTCCCTGAAAAAAGAATTTAAAGAAGATGTCAGAAAATGGAAAGATCTCCCATGCTCATGGATAGGCAGAACCAACATAGTAAAAATGGCAATTTTACCAAAAGCAATCTACAGATTCAATGCAATCCCCATCAAAATACCAACACAATTCTTCACAGACCTGGAAAGAATAATACTCAACTTCATATGGAAAAACAAAAAACCCAGGATAGCAAAAAAAAAAAAAAAAAAAAAAAAAAAAAAAAAAAAAAAAAAAAGCCTGTACAATGAAACAATCTCTGGAGGCATCAAAATCCCTGACTTCAAGCTCTACTATGGAGCTACAGTAATAAAAACAGCTTGGTATTGGCATAAAATACCAACATGTGGACCAATGGAATCAAATTGAAGACCCTGACATTAACCCACACACCTATGAACATATAATTTTTGACAAAGAAGCCAAAAGTGTACAATGGAAAAAAGAAAGCATCTTCAACAAATGGTGCTGGCATAACTGGATATCAACATGTAGAAGGCTGCAAATAGATCCATATCTGTCACCATGCACAAAACTTAAGTCCAAGTGGATCAAGGACCTCAACATAAATCCAGCTACTCTGAGCCTGCTAGAAGAGAAAGTAGGAAGTAGTCTTGAACGCATTGGCATAGAAGATCACTTCCTAAATATAACACCAGTAGCACAGACACTGAGAGAAACAATCAATCAATGAGACCTCTTGAAACAGAAGCTTTTGTAGAGCAAAGGATACGGTCAACAAGGCAAAGCGACAGCCTACAGAATGGGAAAAGATCTTCACCAACCCCACATCTGACAGAGGACTGATGTCTAGAATATATAAGGAACTCAAGAAATTAGACATCAAAACGACCAACAGTCCAATTAAGAAATGGGCTATAGAACTAAACAGAGAATTCTCAACAGAGGAAACTCAAATAGCTGAAAGACATTTAAGGAATTGCTCAACATCCCTAATCATCAGGAAAATGCAAATCAAAACAACTCTGAGATACCACCTTACGCCTGTCAGAATGGCTAAGATCATAAACACTGAAGACACTTTATGCTGGAGAGGATGTGGAACTAGGGGAACTCTCCTCCACTGCTGGTGGGAATGCAAGCTTGTACAACCACTTTGGAAATCAATATGGCAATTTCTTAGAAAATTGGGAATCAATCTCCCCCAAGATCCAGCTATACCACTCTTGGGCATATACCCAAGAAATGCTCAATCATACCACAAGAGCACTTGCTCAGCTATGTTCATATCAGCATTGTTTGTAATAGCCAAAACCTGGAAACAACATAGATGCCCTTCAACTGAAGAATGGATAAATAAATTGTGGCACATATACACAATGGAATACTACTCAGCAGAGAAAAACAATGACATCCTGAGGTTTGCAGGAAAATGGATGGATCTAGAAAAAAATCATCCTGAGTGAGGTAACCAAGACTCAGAAAGACAAATATGGTATGTACTCACTCATAGGAGGATACTAGATGTGGAACAAGGATGACTGGACTGCTACTCACATCACCAGTGAGACTACCTGGAAAACAGGATCCCAAGAAAGACACGAGGATCTCCCAATGATGGAGAAATGGCTGAGATCTACATAAACAACCTGGACATGGGTGGGAGCCATGAAGGGCGAGGGTTGAGGGAAAGAGAGTGGGAGATCCCAGCTGGATCAAGAACAGAGAGGAAGAACAAGGAATAGGAGACCATGGTAAATGAAGACCACACGAGAAAAGGAAGAAACAAAGTGCTAAAGAGGCCCACAGAAATCCACAAAGATACCCCCACAGAAGACTGCTGGCAATGGCCGAGAGACAGCTGAGACTGACCTACTCTGGGGATGGGATGGCCAAACACCCTAACATTCGTGCCAGAAACCCCATCCAAGGACTGAGGAATCTGGATGCAGAGATCCATGGCTAGGCCCCGGGTGGAGCACCGGGAGTCTAATTAGTGAGAAAGAGGAGGGATTATATGAGCGAGAATTGTTGAAACCAAGGTTGGATAAAGTACAGGGACAAATAGCCAAACGAATGGAAACACATGAACTATGAACCAAAGGCTGAGGGCCCCCAACTGGATCAGGTCCTCTGAATAGGTGAGACAGTTGATTGACTTGATCTGTTTGGGAGGCATCTAGGCAGTGGTACCAGGTCCTGGGCTTGCTGCATGAGATAGCTGTTTGAAACCTGGGACTTATGCAGGGATGCTTTGCTCAATCTGGGAGGAGGGGACTGGACCTGCCTGGACTGAGTCTATCAGGTCGATCTCAGTCCTCGGGGGAAGCCTTGCTCTGGAGGAGGTGGAAATGATTGGTGGGCTGGGGGGAAGGGGAGGGGGGCAAGAAGGGGGAGAACAAGGGAACCTGTGGCTGTTATGCAGAACTGAATAGTATTGTAAAATAAAATAAAATAATGAAAAAAATGAAAAAAAGAAAGAAAAAGTGTCTCAAAAGGGGGGGGGGGGAGAAGAAATGGAATGGATAGGTATAAGATATTATTGTAGATTATTGTATATACTAGTAAACAAATTTAGTAAAATAGCAGCCTTAGATAATTTGCACTGTAATTTGCACTGTTATGGATTCTTATATGTTGATACAAATGTAAACTACTTTTATATTCCTGTTTAAGATAATTTGTATATTGATACATATACAGAACTATATTTGTTATAATGTACATATATTTCTACTCTTATTTGAAATATTTGTATATTGATACAAATGTAAATTTATATCTATCATACTGTATGTATGTTCTACTTCTGTTTAGGATATTCTCTATATTGATATATATTTAATATTACTGTCATATTGAATATTGCACTATACATTCCTACCTGTTATAAATATCTTGTGTATTGTCACAATTTTGAAGTCATTGTCCTTTACCATACATTTGCTTATAGACAGCTAAAATACTAAGTCCAAGTAGCAGGAGAAAGTAATTCTCCATGAAGCAAAATACGGGGGAATAAGCATAAATTAGAAGTTTTGGGAATGAACTTGATGGTCTTTCTATCTCGGGAAAAATCTTCATAAAATCTCTCTTAAAAGCCTTAATCTTTCTCTCTCAAACTAAAAGCTCTCTTAATCTCTCTCTAAAAAGCCTTTCAGAACTTTCTGAGTTTTCTTTCAGAAAATGACAAAAAATAAAATCACCTGGAGATATTAATTTATCTGTGATTAGCTCTAAGAAAAAACAAAGACCTCTTGAGAAAAAATGGGGCATGAATATACTAAGCAAATCTTTGAAGAATCACTTGTAGAAAGACTGAGAAATAAAGGGGTTAAGGTAGAACTACAAGTACAGAGGTTCTTAAAGTTTGTAGAGGAATTGTGTCCTTGGTTTTCTGATTATGGGATATATATATCCCATAATATATTATGCATTGGAGTGCATTGGAGTTGAAATGCAAAAATATTATGGAGAACATGGGCCGAAAAAGATTCCCATGAAAGCCTTTGGCCTGTGGGCATTAATTTGGGATAATTTAGATCTAAACCCTGAAAAGTAGGAGGAATCTTTTCCTAAGGCCCTGAGGCAGAGATAAAGCCCTCTGCTCTGCCAGCAGAACCCAAAAACCCTTGTATAACACCATTTAAACAAGGTCTGGTTTCTCTTGGCCATAAAGCTAAGTTTAAGGAACAGAAGTCTTGGGAGAAGACAAAGGAGGAACTGAAAAGCTTGAAAAGCCTAGTAACTTCTCTCACTAAAAAAATAGAAACTCTCCAAGTCTCTCCTCTTCCCTCTGTAGGGGTGGAATTAGACTCACCCAGGGAGGCATCTTTTAGAATGAAAAAGAGATCTGTAATTCCCATAGTGCAGAGATCCTCTGAAGCAATTCAAACCCTCTCTGTCAACACTACATCTCCTCTTCAAGCTAGCCTTCAGGAAGCTGCTAGTAAGGGGGAAGAAATTCAAGGCTTTCAAATATTCCCTGTCTTGAAAAAACAGGATAGCCAGGGTAATATTATAAGAAGGCATGTTCCAATTTCTTTCAAATAGTTTAAGTAGTTAAGTAGTCAATACAGCCCAAATGCTCATTTCACAACACCATTGTTAAAAAGCCTTGCTTTACAAGTTTAGAAGTTTCAATCACCAGGTTATTGAAAACAAATGGCTCAAGTTTTTCTATCTGGCAGTGACTATCTGCTGTGGAAAAGTGAGTTTGCAGAATAGTGTCAGGCTACAGCTGAAATAAATTGGCCATCACCTTTGATATGCTTGCTGGGGAATGCCCTTATCAAGAGATGGGTCAACAGTTAAATTTTGATATAGTAATGTATGCTCAGGTTAATCCTGCTGCCAAAAGAGCTTGGAATACATATCCATCATCAGGAAGACAACCTGAGGGCCTGATGAGTTATTTCAAGATTTTTATTTCCAGATTAATGCAAATGGCAAGCAGGTTAATTAACGATTCAGAAGCTGGGCTTTTACTTGTAAAACAACTTGCTTATCAAAATACCAATGTAGCATGCCAGGCCACAATATGCCCTTATATGCCCTCTTAGAAAGTAGGGAAACATTTCTGACTATATATTCAACTTTGTTCTGTAATAGGGCCATCCTAAAATCAAGGGATAGTCATAGCTGCAGCATTACAAGGAAAAATGGTTAGAGAAATTCTGTACCAGCAAAGTCATTCTAATTCCAGACAGGGGAAAGATACTGGACCTCCTGGAAGTTGTTTTGGGTGTGGACAGATAGGACATTATATTAGAAGGTGCCCTGGCAAAAGTAGGGGCTTGGGATCAAATAGAGAGCCTGGGTTATGCCCAAGATGTAAAAGAGGGAAACATTGGACTAGTGAATGTATGTCAAGGGCAGATACCCAGAAGAGTCCATTTAAGGGAAATGGACAGAGGGGCCCACCCCAGGCCCCAACAAGATAGACCTTGGGGTAATTCAGCAGTCAATCCTCTGGCAAAGAAATATATTCAAGACCTCTATAGAACAACACCAGGTAGTACTGGATTAGATCTCAGTTCTTCCATCTATATTGTTCTGACCACTGAAATGGGAATGCAAGCCCTCCCTACAGGTGTTTATGGACATTTGCCACAGGGTTCTGTGGGGTTATTGTTGGGTAGAAGTTGTACTACCATGCAAGGAATTCTAGTTGCCCCTGGAGTGATTGATACTGATTATATGGGAGGAATAAAGGTGATGACTCATTCACCCACAAGAATTTCAGTAATAAAGATCAGTCAAGGACTTGCATAGTTAATCTTCCTCAAATACAAAAAAAAAAAAAAAATCCAATCAAAAGAGATAAGAGAGGAGAGGCTGGATTTGGTTTGTCAGATGCCTATTGGCTACAAGCCATAGAACCACAATGTGCAGAACTTATGTTAGTCATAAATGGTAAAATTTCTTGGGTCTTTTAGATACAGGCACAGATTTCTCTGTTATATCTGCTAGTCAATGACCTGCTCTGTAGCAAAAAAATGGAGACTGTTTTACAGCTACAAGGGATTGGCCAAACTCACTGTCCTGAGAAGAGCAGTAATGAGCTCTCCTGGAAGGATGAAGAGAGTCATGAAGGGAATTTTCTGCCATACATTGTCCCTCACTCGCCTGTAAATTTGTGGGTTGAAATGTTATGAGCCATATGGGAGTATATTTATGTCGTCCAATATAACTCTCTATGAACAAGGAGTTCCTGACCAAAAGTTAGCAGAAATGTCATCTTTAACCCCTAAAGAAAAAGTGAATAAGGAAGGTATGGAGCATTTTTAAGAAGGGTCATTGAGCAGCCTGTACTTCATGCAGATGCTATAACTTGGAAATCTAATCAACCTGTGTGGATAGATCATTGGCCTCTAAGTGAAAAAATACAGGCTGTCCAGCAGTTAGTACAGGAACAGCTGAGTGGTGGTTGTATTGAGCCATCTAATTCTCTCTGGAATTCTTCTATTTTCCCGATCAAAAAGAAGTTAGAAGTTATCTCCAAAAATAATGGAGATTATTACAGGATTTGAGGAAGATTAATGAGACCATACAACCAACAGGAGCTTTGCAGTCTGGGTTGCCTATCCCTACTGCCATACCAGAAAATACGGATAATATTATTTTGGGTTTAAAGGATTGTTTTATACTATTCCTTTAGTTCTCCAGGACTGTCAAAAATTTGCATTTAATGTTCCCTCAGCCAACTTTAAAGAATCCATGAAAAGATTCCATTGGAAGGTTTTGCCCCAGAGAATGGTTAATAGCCCAACACTGTGTCAGAAATTTGTAGCTCAAGCTATCCAAAAAGTTAGAGAGCAAGTTCAGCTGGCTTATATTATTCATTACATGGATGATATTTTGCTTGTGCATAAAGACAAAGAAATTTTTCTTGATGCCTTAGGACAGCTTCAGCACTGTCATACTCAAGCAGGGTTAATGATCACTTCACAGATAGTGCAAAGACAGTCACCTTTTCCATATCTAGGACATGTATTATACCCCAAGGAAATAAAACTTCAAAAATTGGAAATAAGAAAGGATGAGTTAAAAACTTTAAATGGTTTTCAGAAATTATTGGGGGATATACAATGGTTACACCCTTATTTAAAACTATTTGCAGGTGATTTGAAACCTTTAAGGGGTGTTTTAAAAGGAGATAATGATCCTAATTCACCCAGAGAGTTAATTGAAGCAGGTAGACAAGCTCTCTTGCAAGTTGAAAAGGCTATTCAAAACCAGCAAGTACATTACATTAATTTCACCCTACCTTTTTATACATATATTTTACCCACTAGACATGCTCCTACAGAAGTGTTATGGCAAAACAATCCTCTCTTATGGTTACAGCTTCCTGTTTCACCAATCAAAACATTGAATCCCTACTATGAGTCTGTAGCTTGTTTGGTACAAAAAAAAAAGCAGAATTGGATTTAGATGTTATTTTGGTATAGAACCTATGGTAATTAGTGTTCCTTTTACAAAGCAGCAAGTTGATTGGCTTTTTCAAAATAGTGATTCTTGGACAATTGCTTTTTCTGTTTTCATGCCAAATTGATAATCAGTTCCCATATGATCCATTGTTGCAATTTATTCAAATGCATTCCTTTGTATTTCCTAAAATCACTATGAAAGACCCTGTAGAAGATGCTATGCTAGTTTTTACTAATGGATCTTCTAATGGAAAGGGTGCTTATGTTATTTATTTATTTTTTTACTCTTTCACAACTGAGACTTTATTGGTTGAGTACACAGACATTTCAATTCTTAAAACATGGACCCAAATTCTAAGAGTCATACATTGTGTTCACGTACCCAAAAGAGCCATGTATTATTGTTTCTTTGAACTTATTCCAGTGATGTTCCATCCTAAGCTTGGCAAGTTTTCCCTAAGACCTCACATAACAATCAAATGCTCACAATCCTTAATTCCACTGACTCACAATTTTATGCCACATACAGTACATACTCAAAATTTCAATCTTTCACAGCACATTATCACAACTGTTAGGAAAATGGACTGCCATGACCAGAGACAGTTCTGACAGGGCAAGGACCGAGGAGTGGTTTTTTAGGATACAGTTCTACTAGAAACAGGAGACCAGAAATAACTGAAAATATTCCAGACACAAATGCACGACCAAGACTCCAAGTATGCTTTGTGTTGTAGGATATAAAACTAGCCCCCTCTACGGAATATTATGGTGACCCCCCGAGACAGTCACAGCCTCTCCTGATTCAGTATCCTGCTATTTTCTGGTTGTACCAAAAAATAAACAACCAGCAAGTGATTTAACCTCTTAAAAAAATCATTTACACTTAAAAAATGGGATGAGGCGGGACTTCCCCCCACCTTTTAAAAATGTTTCTAGAGCTACTAAAAAACTCGCATTTACAAAATAGTTGATAAAAATATTCCTCTGGATTGTACAAGAAGGGAGGCGGGACACTGACAGACACGATGGATGGTTAGTCGGACTTGGCTTCTTTCTCTTCCACTTCAGAGGCTGGACTCTGGTTCTCAGCCTCTCCATTTTCTGCAGGCACATCTGTGGTTTGCTGGTCAGCCACCTCCGCCTGTTTGCCCTTTGCTCCCCTCTTCCCTTTTGTTTGCACTTTTTTGTCTGATGGTTTATCCTTCCCCGCGGCCTTCTTTGGCTTCGCGTCCACCTTGGCAGGGGCGGGCTTGGCCGACAGCATCGCTGAGCGCCGCTTGGGCTCCGCCTTGGCCGCTCCGGCAGCGCTAACCTTCCTCTTGGGCATCGTGGCAGCGCTGGGTGGGAGGCGCGTGCGAGGCCGAACCCGTCACGGAGCTACACCGCCTCGGCCGCCACCGCACGAACTCAGGTGCTTATGTTATTAATGGAAAAAGTTATGTAGTAAAAACAACTCCAGCTTCTGCACAGATAGTGGAATTATAGGCAGTGAACATGACTGTTCAGGTTCTTGTAGACAGGTCATTTAACTTATATATAGGCAGCCAATATATTTATAGAGCTCTTCAAATCATAGAAACTGTTCCCTATATTGGGACTAACAACAATCAAGTTAAAATGTTATTTCAACAAATTCAAGATGCTTTTCATAAAAGAAAGCTGCCATGCCCATGCTTTGTGGGCCATGTTAGAGCTCACTCCAATCTTCTTAGTCCTTTAGCTGAGAGTAATGCAGTGGCTGATAAGTTAACAAGGATAGTAGCATTATCCCAAGTGGAAATGGCTCAACAGTCACATACTCTTCATCAAAATAGAAAAACCTTAAGAAAACAACTTGATCTTACCAAGGAAGCAGCTCAAAAAACAGTTAAACAATGTGGGGTATGTCCAAAATATTTTCTTGTCCCTCACTTAGGGGTAAACCATCGAAGTCTTGTTCCTAATCAACTAAGGCAAATGGATGGCACTCATATTGCAGAATTTGGCAAATTAAAATATGTATATGTGACCATTGACACTTATTTAGGATTTTTAATGACTAGTGCACAATCTGGGGAAGCTACAAAGCATGTCATTACACACTGCTTGAAGTGTTTTTTTTATATGGGTATAACAAAAATTATTACAACTGATAATGGCTCTGGATATAGTAGTAAGGCTTTTCAACACTTTTGTACCCAATGGGAAATCGTACATAAAACAGGTATTTCTTACAATCCTCAGGGACAAGGTATTGTAGAAAAGGCTCATAGCAGTCTTAAAATACAGCTTCAAAAACTAAAAGTAAAAAAGGAAGAAATTTACCCTCAATCACCACATAATGCATTAAATCATGCTCTTTTCATTCTGAACTTTTTGAATATGGATGTCTGTGAGCAGTCTGCCATGGATAGATTTTGGTACAGTGGTACCAAAGTGACTTTTGCTCAAGTGAAATAGAAAGATTCCTGCTCAGGATTATGGAAGGGACCTGATTCTGTGTTAATATAGGATCGAGGACAGGTTTGTGTTTTTTCACAAGAGGAGAATGAAGCTTGGTGGCTACTGGAGCATTTGGTAAGGAGCACGGAACTAAGAAAGGTCAGCTCCAATGACATTCTCATAGAGGAACTAGAATGAACGTGGCTGAATTAGTGTTTCAGAGGTTTTTTCACTGGTTAATGCAAAATGTAAGGAAATTAAGTTTGGAGCTATGCCACTTTTTGGTTTTATGGCTCCTTTGGGGAAATACTTTCTATCACCTAATAGCTGTGTAAGATTTTTGCTAAGAGATTACAGCTGTTCAATATGGTAATTTCACCCTCAGCCTGAAGCAAAGCTTTTCAGTAGAGCAAACCAAAAGTACTGCTGTAACAGAAACATTTGTCTAAATTGAAGCATTTAGGGGAGCTATTATGAAGTGGGGTGAAGGGACAGCCTCTAGTTAAAAACCATTTACCACTGAGAGCGCATCTCTGCTAGTTCCAGAATGGCTGAAAGAACTCAGCAACTTTGGGGTGTGGCTTCATCCAAGAATGTTACAGTCCCTTAGCAACAAGTGTTACAACTCCATAATAACAACACTCACTAAATCCCAGTGTTGTATATCAAAGCTGACTAGAAACTCTGAACTTTAGAAATGATTTGTGTACTTCCTGTTGTGTTAAGAGAGTCTAATAGTGCTATAGTATAAGTTTGGTAGAAATCTTTTAGGTGTTTGCTAAGTTAGATATATGCTAATAGATGTATAGAATGTCTTTAAGATATGTAGTAATAAGTTTTAAAAAGTAAAGACATGTAGTATATTTGCAAAGGTAGTCCTATAATAAGCTTGTAAAAAGTAAAGATGCTAGTTGCAAATGTAAGTTTAAATAAGAATATAAGAAGTAAATGTATAAGTAAATGTAAGTTAAAAATAAGAATGTAAGAAGTAAATATATAAGTATATTTGCTAAGAAGTTTCTTTAAGAATATTAGGTTGTAAGAAGCATAAATGAGTATATGTTGACATGTTATATGTGAGTTAGTAAAAAAGTGTAAATGTTGAGTGTGAGTGTATGTTTAATGTATATGGTGAAAAAGTGTAAATGTTTGAATGTGACTCTATGCTTAATATATCAAGCTGGCAGTCTGAGCATTTTCAAAAGCTCCAGAAGCTGCTAAGATGCTAAGAATTGCAGACACCAGAACCTGTACGACAATCACAGAGAAGCATCTGCAACTGAGACCCATTGGAAAATCAATGCAGCAAAGAAAAACCTGAGCTAGCGGCAAACTATGACACAGTTTAAAATGCTACTGTAACTAAAGATGTCTTTGGCTGGAGAATGAAAGGTGCAGAGATGCTTGTTTGAACTAAAATTGTTAGCTGCAAAAAGTTTTTACTTGTAAAACATTTCTTCATATTTGGAAGGCTGGTACCATGATTTACTATTTAAATTTTGGTACTTAAGATATGAACAAAAGTGATTTCATTGCAATGGAATAATTTTGAACTTACTTATGGTGATGACCTAGGAACTGTTTTCTGGAATTATTTGTGTTAAAAAAGTGAACTATTTAAACGAAGAAATTTATTGTTTCTACCTAGGCTCGAGATACAGTTTTGCATATGCATATATGCCTTATTAACTGTGGTGATTCATGAAATGTTTTGTGTTAAAAATGGAACTTTTATTGGAAATGTTTATGTAAAAACGGACTTACTTATGGAACTAGTGTTGTGTTTAAATGGAAAAGTTTGGATTTTCTCCTAACTAGGTTCAAGATTTTGTTTTAAAAAAATATAAAAGAGGGAGTTATGAGTGAATTAAGGTTGAATGTATTGATAGTAATCCACCCTGGTTTGAAGTTAATGAAATATTTAAGTTTGATGTGAATATATCAGAAGTTTTTCCTATGTTCTCTTAGCAAGAAATTCAAATGGTTCTGTTAAGAGTTTAATTTGAGATGTAAGATTGATGGAATTGTAACTATATATAGCACAATTTGTTAACCTGTTGATGTTACTGATGAAACTAAGGGATTCTTTAAGTTTGCAAATACATTAAGAGTTTTTGGTTTAGAAAAGGCGGGATGCAGCTAAGACTGCTGTAGTCACCTTGGACCCAATCCCAAAAAGAAATGTCATCTTTATTATTCTCAATTCCCATACTGAAAGAAGTGACAGCTATGGAGATTGCTATGAACTAGTAATGAGGAGTTGTTTTTCATATATTAAAAAAGGGGGACCTGTGAGGGCCCATTTTCAGGTTTCCTAGTGGCTTTACCCAGCAGGTCTGCATAGAGAGGATGGTTGGACCATGGGTCTGAGTGCAGGTATCTGATATGGTCTGTACTGGGCTGTGCTGGGGCGGGGGGGCATCTTTTGTTCCAACTCTTGGCATTTCTGTAAATACCCTAGGGCAGAGACAATCAAGGTCTGTTGGAATAGGTTCCAGGCCCTCTCAAGGTTATCCTGTATTTTCTGTTTCTCCCCACTCGAAATCCTTCTATCTAATATTTTCTGCTGCTCCTACTCAAGAGCACTCTGGGGAAATGTGGGGGTGGTGGGTAGTCCTCCCACAATTTGGGGAGATTTAGATGATTGCCCTGCTGGAAGAAGTATGTCCGTGGAGGTGAACATGAGAGTTCACATTCACACACCATTTCCAGTTCCCACTTTCCCCTTCATGCCACAGGTGGAAGATGTGAATTCTTAGCTTCCTCATTTAGCTGCCATGTTTGACACTTGTTGCCATGCCACTTTCATGGTGATCCGGTATCTTTGTGGACCCAAGGGCCAACTACTCTACAAGTTGACATAGACATATTTTATCACAGCAACAGAAAAGGCACTAATACACATCAAGTTTTATACCTGGATGCCTTAATTTCATGTAATTGAAGAGAAATGTGGAATAGAAAGGGTCTAGCTCATCATTTAAATTCATAGGTTTTTGTTTATATGAGTTTAAAAATGCAAATAGAAAAAGAGGGGCATCATAATGCTTGAACAGATTGGTGACACTTGTCAAATATTTTCTCCAGAGTAATCTTGTGTAACTGAATGTAAATCTGTTGGGTAAAGATCTTACCAAATTCTTTATGGCCAGATTTCCCTCAGTATTATGGTTTTTTTTTTTTTTTTTTTTTTTTTTTTTTTTTTTTTTTTTTAGGTCTTCAAAGACTACTGTAAAATGAAAAGGCCTTAACAGACAAATTACACATTAAGTTTTACTCTTGTATAAAGACTAATATAAACTGCAAAACTACCACATTCACTACATTTATAGGTTTTTTCTGAGTGTAATTTTTTTTTCTCATGATTTCAAAGACTGCTGATTCATGCAAAGGCTTTACTACATTGATTACAATCATAGGATCTCCCTCCAGTATGTGTTTCTTTATGCCTTCAGAGACTACCTACACATGCAAAGGCTTTACCACATTGATTACATTCATAGGTTTTCTCTCCAGTATGTGTTCTTTCATGTACTTGAAGACTGGTCTGTTGTGAAAAGGCTTCACCACATGGACTACATTCACAGGATTTCATTCCAATACTTGTTCTTTTACATATTTGGAGACTACTGGCACATGTAAAGGCTTAACCACATTAATTTCATTCATTGGTTTTCTCATTAGAATGTATTCGTTCATGTATTTAGAGAGGACTGTGGCATGAAAAGGCTTTATCACACTAATTACATTTGAAGGGCTTCTCAATAGTATGAGTTCCTTTATGTATTCAGAGACTACTGGCACATCCAAGATTTACCTCATTGATAACATTCATAGGGTTTCTCTCTTGTATGTGCTATTTTATGGATTTGAAGGTGATTGTGTTTTGACAAGGCTTTATCTCATTGATTAGATTCATAGGGTTTCTCTCCAGAATATGTTCTTTTATGTATCTAAAGATGACCTTGAATTGCAAAGGCTTTACCACACTGATTACAGTTTTAGGGTTTCTCTCCAGTATGTATTCATTTATGTATTCTGAGATTGTTGAGACATACAAAGGTTTTGCCACATTCATTAAATTCATAGAGTTTCTGTCCAGAATGCATTCCTCTTGTATTTGGGCATGACTGTGTCATATAGAGGCTTTATTACATTGATTGCATTTGTAAGGTTCCTCTCCAGTATGAGTTCCTTTATGTATGCAGAGATTACCAGCACATGCAAAGGCTTTATCACATTGACTACATTCATGGGGTTTCTCTCTAGATTGTGTTCTTTTATGTGTTTGGATATGCCAGTGTTGTGAAAAGCCTTTATTACATTGATTACATTTGTAGGGTTTCTCTCCAGTATGTGTTCTTTCATGTCTACAGAAACTATTGGTACATACAAAGGCTTTACCATATTGATTACATTCATAGGGTTTCTATCCAGTATGAATTCTTTCATGAATTTAAAGGTTACTGTGTTGTGAAAAGCCTTTATCACATTGATTACATTTGTAGGATGTCTCTCCAGTAATGTGTTCTTTCATGTCTTTTGAGATAACTATGTCGTGAAAAGGCTTTGTCACATTGATTACATTTGTAGGGTTTCTCTCCAGTATGTGTTCTTTCATGTCTTCGGAGACTACTGGAACATGCAAAGCCTTTACCACATTGATTACATTCATGGGGTTTCTCTCCAGAATGTGTTCTTTCATGTATTTGGAGATGACAGTGTTGTAAAAAGGCTTTATCACATTGATTACATTTGTAGGGCTTCTCTCCAGTATGTTTTCTTTCGTGTACTTGGAAACTACCAACACATGCAAAGCCTTTATCACATTGATTACATTTGTAGGGTTTCTCTCCAGAATGTGTTCTTTCATGCATTTGGAGAAGACTGTGTCGTGAAAAGTTTTTATGACATTGACTACATTTGTAGGGTTTCTCTCCAGAATGTGTTCTTTCATGTCTTTGGAGATGACTGTGTTGTGAAAAGGCTTTATCACATTGATTACATTTGTAGGGTTTCACTCCAGAATGTGTTCTTTCATGTTTTCGGAGACTACTGGAACATGCAAAGGCTTGATCACACTGATTACATTTGTAGGGTTTCTCTCCAGAATGTATTCTTTCATGTATTTGGAGATGACTGTGACGTAAAAAAGCTTTATCACATTGATTACATTTGTAGGGTTTCTCTCCAGTATGTGTTCTTTCATGCATTTGGAGAGTACTGGCACATGCAAAAGCTTTATCACATTGATTACATTTGTAGGGTTTCTCTCCAGAATGCATTCTTTCATGTATTTGGAGAAGACTGTGTCGTGAAAAGTCTTTATCACATTGATTACACTTGTAGGGTTTCCCTCCATTATGTGTACTTTCATGTATTTGGAGATAACTGTGTTGTGAAAAGGCTTTATCACATTGATGACATTTGTAGGGTTTCTCTCCAGTATGTGTTCTTTTATGTATTTGGAGAAGACTCCGTCGTAAAAAGGCTTTATCACATTGATTACATTTGTAGGGTTTCTCTACAGAATGTGTTCTTTCATGTATTTGGAGACTAGTGGCACATGCAAATGCTTTACCACATTGATTACATTTGTAGGGTTTATCTCTAGAATGTATATTTTCATGTCTTTGGAGACTATTGGCACATGAAAAGGCTTTATCACATTGATTACATTTGTAGGGTTTCTCTCCAGAATGTGTTCTTTTATGCATGTGAAGATTACTGTGTCCTGAAAAGGCTTTATCACATTGATTGCATTTGTAGGGTTTCTCTCCAGAATGTGTTCTTTTATGTATTTGGAGAGTATTGTGTTGTGAAAAGGCTTTATCACATTGATTACATTTGTAGGGTTTCTCTCCAGTATGTGTTCTTTCATGTCTTTGGAGACTACTGGTACATGCAAAGGCTTTATCACATTGATTACATTCATAGGGTTTCTCTCCAGTATGTATTCTTTCATGTCTTCGGAGTCTACTGGTACATGCAAAGGCTTTACCACATTGATTACATTCATAGGGTTTCTCTCCAGTATGTGTTCTTTTATGAATTTGAAAATGATCATGACTTGTGAAGGCTTTACCACACTGATTACTCTTACTGATTTTCTTTCCAGTATGTGTTTCTTCACGTATTTGGAGACTACTGTTGTATGAAAAGGCTTCATCATATTGAACACAACTATAAAGTTTCTCTCCAGTATGAATACTTTCATTATTCTGAGGATGACTGTAATATAAAAATGCTTTTGCACATTGAGTATTTTCAGATGGGTTTTCCCCAATATGATGTTCTTTGTACCTGTAAAGATAATTGGCACATGTAAAAGCTTTATCACATTCAGCACACTGATGAATATTTATATCTGTATGAATTAACTTTACAATTTTGTCTAATTTTTAAGACAAATGAGATCTTAAACTTTACATTCATAGTGTTTCCCTTCATTTAGGGCTGTTTTGTGTCTTTGAAGGTATCTGTAATGGTAAGAGCCTTTTATAGGGTCCACATTTATAGAATCTTTTGTCTATATGAGATTCTTCACATATTTGAAAAGAACTAGAAGAACTCAAAGCTTTAACATACTTATTGCACTCATAAGTTTTCCAATAGTGAGAGTCATACTCCACTTGCAAATTGAACCAGGACAATAGACATATTTATATATCCCAATACTCATAGAGCTTTTCTCCAGTCTGGGTGTCTTGTTGTATTCCCAATGAAGTTGGAACAACAATTAAAGTTAAACTTGTATCACATCCAAAAATTCTACTCAAAGTGGGGAGTATTACTTATCTTCTAATTATTTTGTGTGTGTGTGAGTGAGTTATGTTGCATCCTTCATATGCTCACATGGCTTATATCCAGAGTAGTGTATGATATACTGATAAAGGAAAACAAACAAATAAAATGTTTCCACACTACATTCACACAACTTGACTTTCTGTTCCTCATAGATATATATTTGGATTTATACTTATCACCTATCCAACACATATTCCTTTTACAATATCTGAGTGGCATGAAATTAAACAGATTGGATGTTCAACAGCAGAGCTATCATGGAGCTGTAATTAAAATAGGAATATCAGTGAAGGCATTGTTTCACTGTGTTCTTTCTTAGAAGAATGCCTTGCAAACACATATCAGCTATCTGACATTGAGGTATTTGGTTTTGTGAGAATTTAACAATCCTCAGTACACCTTAAACTGTGCTTATTTACATTGTTGCTTTTATTTAAAACTTCTGGGACACATTAAAATTTCTCCATAGGCACATTTATATCAGCCAGCACATGAAAAGTACCTTCTAAGTCTTCCAGAACTTTGACAATGTTCTTCAATATCATGGTCTTCCCAACTGTAGCCTAAAATACAGTGCCAAAAATACATATTATGGTAAATTGTGCAAAAGTTTTTATCTTTAGTGAACCTTAGAACAATGCCAGATTTACTCACCTCATTCTTCTTTCTCAATTAAAATTACAAAAGTTTATCAATAACCAAGGAAGAGTTGTCCCCTTATTTTAAAATGTGATAAAAAAATCTCAGTCTTACCTACAGCAGTAAGGTTTCTGTAGGTCTCCCACATTACATCTTTGTAGAGATTCTTCTGGGAAGGATCCATCAAAATCCACTCCTCCCACGTGAAGTCAATATGCACATCATCATAGGTCACTGCAGTCTAAAATATCCCATACATGTGTACAAAAGAAAGTGTGATACTGACAGCATGGTGATGTATACTTCTTTGGCAGTATATTCATATAATTCTGGGGCTCCCCACAGTTATTCCATGACACAAAAGTTCTAATCATCAACTCATTTTAGAAAACAAAAACTCAACAATGAGGTTCACATCTGTCATTTCTAAACATTTGGTCTAGGATATAGCCTTGCAGGAGAAATGCCTATTAAGAGATATAAAGAGGGGCCAGAGAGATGGCTCAGTGGTTAAGAGCACTGACTATTCTTCCAGAAGTCCTGAGTTCAATTTCCAGCAACCACATGGCTCACAACCATCTGTAAACAGATATGGTACCCTCTTCTGGCCTGCATGCAGACATGCAGACAGCACACTGTATACATAATAAATAAATGAATCTTTTTTTTTTTTTTTTTTTTTTTTGGTTTTTCGAGACAGAGTTTCTCTGTGTAGCTTTGCACCTTTCCTGAATCTCGCTCTGTAGACCAGGCTGGCCTCGTAGTCACATAGATCCTCCTGGCTCTGGCTCCTGAGTGCTGGGATTAAAGGCATGCGCCACCAACACCCAGCTAGGCTCACAACCAAAAATCTTTTTTTAAAAAAAGAGAGATATAAAGAGAGAAGCAAGCAAACAGATCAAAATACACATTAGAGAAATTGAATGAACAATTACTAACTACAAAAAAGATGGGCAAGTTGGGTGTACTGGCTCAAGTCTTTAATCCCAGCACTCACAAGGCAAAGGCACGAGAATTTAATTGAGTTTGCTGACAGCCTGCCTATGCAATGAATTTCAGGTTAGCCAGTTATATATTAGTAAGACCCTTTCTCCACCATAAAAATAAATTGTACAAGAAAGGTAGAATGAACTCGCAGGTTTCTATGGAAGTTTCTACAAAGAATTATGCATACACTCCATTCTGTTTTGATCTTCCAGAAACCAGTTTAAATTGTAACAATAATAAGATCTTACTAAAAGGGAATGCATGTTTAAAGTTACAAGTGAACAGATGAAAACATTAGCAATATAAATGTTGATCATAAACAATAACATAGGACAGTAGAAATGGATCAATGTTTAAGAGCTCTTGTTGGTCTTACAGACAGTTGGACTCATCATAAATGAGGGCTTACAACTATCCATTACTACATGTTCAGGGGTTGTGATACTATCTTCTGATTGCTGTGAGGACCAGGCACACATGTGGTACATATCCATGCATACAAGCAAAAGATACACATTCCTCAAAAGAATTGAAAACCAACATGATAGGTAGGAAGAATGTCACATAGCTGCAACTGAATGACTCAAAGGGCTCACGCAGTTTTAATGTCATGAGTATGCCATCCTGGGAAAGAGAATGATACATTCTGTGATAATTCAAAATTCAAGATGTGGGTGAAGCTCAGCAAAGCAGCATATGCTTGACATGTAGAAATACCTATACAACAAGCCCATCACCCAATAATATAAAAACAAAAAAGCCCAGGCATGATGGCCAACATTTAATCACAGGACATAAGAGCCAGAATAATTTGGATCTCTGTGTTTAGGTCAGCCTGGTATACAGATGTACTTTCTGGACAGCCAGGACTGCACAGAGAAACCTTCTCTTCAAAAACAAAAATAAAAATGAAAATTGACAAAAACACAAGTTACAAAATGTCTTGGTACTGAATATCAATTGTTTCAACTATATCTTATAGGATTTAGTGATACCATGTATAGCAGTGGTATAAGACATGACAGCCAGACACAAAGAATATTAGCTAAGGACAAGGGCTGTGGAATCCTCAGGTGACTGGGCTGTACCAATGCCTGTGCTTGAACCCATCTGTGCTGGCTGGGACGTTGTCTGTGTGGTTGTGCTGTGATATGGGTCTGGTGGCTTGCTCATTGTGGACATTGTTGCTGGGGTTGGGGAAACAGTTGCAGTGTCATTTTCCTGAGTCTCAGACAGGACCTTGCTGTGAACAGTTTTCCTTAGGGTGGCTGTGGTTGGTGAAGAGGTGTTTGTAACTGCCAAACTAGTCATGGGTAAAGGTTTGTTTGTGTCAGTGTCTTTGTCTAGTGTTAGTGAAAGTGGAGTTAAAGCTGACTTCTCAGGAAGAGTGGGTGTCCCAGTTCCAGATGATGGGATGGTATCCTCTTGTGTACTTAATGCTGTTGAAGGTATTGTCAAGGTCCTGTCTGTTTTTCTGAGGCCTAGAGATACTGATGATCCTATTCCAGTGTTGGTGGACTTTGGTAATAATAGAGTTGTTCCTAGAGGCATGATAACAGTAGAAAGTGTCTGTGCTGACTGGAAAGGTGTCTGTGTGATTATGCTGTGGTATGTGTCTGGTGACTTGCTCATTGTAGAGGTTGTTGCTGTGGTTGGGGGTACTGCTGCATAGGAAATGGATTGAAGCTAAAGACACTCAAATTCCTTCCCCAGTGAGGAATTTCATCCATAAGGACTCTTCCTACTAAAGGTTCCCCAAGCACCCCAAACAAAGCCACCAAGGAGAGAGAAGTATTCAAATACACTATCCTATCTGGGAGGATTTTCATTCAATTGAAAACATCCTGAACATAGGCTTATGGTCACCCCATGATCAAAACGCATTTAGTCTATTTTCAATGATCCTCATAGTCTTCAACAGCACCTACAATTTCAAATGTTCAAGGTCTCTTTAGACACTCAGGTGATTCCTTAACTCTGACATATTGTAAAATCAGAAAAAAAGTTACATCTTTCCAACAAACACTGGCACAGAATACCCATTACCATTCCCAAAGAGGAAGTGGAACACAGTGAGTGAAGACTGAACCAAGGCAACACTTGAACCCAGCAGGGTAAACACCAAATCCAGCACCTCTGACTCAGACATATGAGGCTTCAGTTTCAAAGCTTAGGTGTCTCATTTTCCTGAAATTTCTCATATATCTCTTTGGCTACTTCCATTCCCTATATGCAGCTCTCCATGGCAGATGTCTCACAGCTTTGGTATCTCAACATTTTGTAGTCTCAAAATGCAACCTGGGTTTCATGCTCAAAGCTTCAAGCAATGAACTTTCACAGGATCCTCACTGGGGCTCTGACTCTGCCAAATATAGATGACTGCAAAAGTGCTAAACTGAAACCACAGATCAGGAATCCATGACCAGAAATTTTGATTCTTTCTTATTTCAAGGACCAGCACAAGTTTGGCTTCTTAATTGAGATGGACCTTGCAGAGTTTGGACAACACTTGCAGCAGGTTTTGTATGAAGCTGCTTCCTGGGAATCAGAATCACTTTGCTTAATCCTCTCATTAGTTGAAGGCTTAACATGAAGCCCTGAGGGCACCTAGATAGGCTTTCTTCTCTTTAATGGTGATCTCCTTGAAAATTCCTATCTGTTTCAGCACATGACTGCCATCAGAAACTACCTTTTCATTGTCACTGTGTTCTGAAAAAATTATTGCTTTTTTCACTGTAGACCTGAATGAGTCATCAATAATAAGTAAGAAACAGATTCAATATTCCATCTAAGAAATCAGCCCATTACTTTTTAATTTGGCCTTACTCAATTTCTCAGGGCAAGGACAGAATAAGGAAGATTCTAGGCCAAATAAGACACAAATGACCTCTAGATTAATGTTTCATAGAGTCTACTTCTCATTAAAAGCAATGACCTTGACCTCCTCTGTGTGCATTACTCTCAAGAGTCTCATCTTCCTCATCCTACAAGAACAGCCTATTGAGTTCTATGTATAGTTTTCTGACTTTTGTCATTTAAGTCCCAATATCTTCTACATTCCTCTGAAGGACAACATTCCCAGATTCTTCCCAACAACACAATCACTTTTGGTGTTCCATTATTTGTTCTAACTTGCTTCTCTGCTGCTGTGATGGCAGGATGGAGAATCATTTGGGGGATATATGCCCGAGTGGTAATAGCTGGGTTTTGAGGTAGATAGATTCCCAATCATCTGAGGAACTGGTATAATAATTTCCATAATGGCTGAACAAGTTTTCACTCCCACCAGCAGTGGAGGAGTGTTCCCCTTGTTCCACATCCTGGCCAGCATGAGCTGTCACTTGTGTCATTCATCTTAGCCATTTTGATAGGTGTAAGATCAAATACCAGAGTAGTTTTGATTTACATTTCATTGATTGCCAAGGATGTTTAACACTTCCTTAAGCGTTTTTCAGCCATTTTAGATTCCTCTACTAAGAATTCCATTTAGATATGTACCATATTTTTTATTTGAACTATTTTATTTGTTGATGTCTAGTTTCTTGAGTTGTTTATTATTCTGAGTGAGGCAACCCAGAACCACATAGACTAAGGTGATGTTATTCACTTATAATTAGACATTAGCTGTCAAATAAACAATACCAACAATATAATCTACAGACCCAGAGAGGATAAGCAACCAGGATGTTTGTGGAGGCAGAGGAATGCATGGATCTTCCTGGCAAGAGGAGATAGAAAAGATTTTATGGGTGGACTGGGGGCAGGAACAGAAAATATCAAGAAAGAGAGGGACAGAGGGAGAGAATATAGGAAAAAGTGAGTGCAATAGGGGAGATATTAGGGGGAGATGTGGAAACCTAGTATGATAGAAACTTTCTGGAAGCTATCAGGGTGACTCTAATGAGGACTCCAAATATTTGAGAATATGGAGCCTGAACTAGCCATATAAGGCTCCCAGTGGTGGGAATGGGACACCAACCTAGCCACAAAAATGTTCAACCCATACTTACCTTGTCTGCAAGATATTCTGGGGCAATGGTGTCTTGGAATTTGTGAAGTAATCAACCAATTACTGAACTAAATTGAGGCCCAAGATCAAAGAGGAAGCCCATGCCCAACACTGCCTGGATGAATAAGAACCAAAAGTTGGATGGCTCAGAGAACTAGGGTAGAACCAAATACAACTGACCAAAAAGAAAAAAAAAAGTCAATGAATTGATATCTAACAATATTCTATTATCATAGATTAGTACCCAGTCCAATTGTCATCAGAGAGGCCTTCTCCTGCAGCTGATGGGAGCAGATGCAGACATCCTCATCCAAATATTACCTGGAGCTCTGGGAACCCTGCATAAGGGTGGACTGTAGGACCCAGAGGGGTCAAGGACACCAGGAGAACATGTCCACAGAATGAACTAGGCAGGGACGAAAGGGGCTCAAAGAACAGAAGCAGCAATCATGGGTCCTGCATGGATCTGAGCCAGGTCCTCTGCATACATGCTGTGGTTTTTTTACCTCGATATGTTTGTGGGAGTGAGGGTATCTCTGATTATTTTCCCTACTCTTAGATCCTTTTCCTCCTCCTGGGTTGCCTAATCCAGCCTTGATATGAGAATTTGTGCCTAATCATACTATAACTTGCTGTGTCATGTTTTGTTGATATGCCTGGGAGATCTGCCCTTTAGTGAAGAGAAATGAAGGAGGAGGGGATTTAGGGGAGAGAGGTACAGAGGAGTGGAATGAGGGGAAACTGTATTTTGGGGTGTATTGTGTGAGAGAATTTTTTTTTTTTTTTTTTTTGGTTTTTTTGAGACAGGGTTTCTCTGTGTAGCTTTGTGCCTTTCCTGGAACTCACTTGGTAGCCCAGGCTGAGAAAATCAATTTTAATAAAGAAAGGAAGTAGAGGAATAGGGACACAGTGAGGCAAGATTGGACCAAGGTAAGACTAAAACTCAGCAGGGCAAACACCAAATACTGTTGCTGTGTCTCAGATACATGAGGTTTCATTCTCAAAGGACTTAGATAGCTTTAACACTGCAACTTTTTATACATGTCTCTCCTTTGTTACTTCCACTCCATGTATGCAGCTTTCCATGGCAAATGTCCCATAGCTTGGGTATTTCAACATCTGATGGTCTCAAAATGCAACCCAGCTTCATCTTCACAACTTTATGCAATGAACACTCACCGCTTCCACACAGAGTTTCTGACTCTGCCAAAAACAAAAGTGTACAACAGTGCTAAACTGATGCCATGGAAGAAATCATGACCATTAAATTGTGCATCTTACCTGTTTCCAGAACCAGTAAAACATGGGTGATTCCTCCAAAATTGGCTTCAGAGTTGTGATGGACCCTGCCATGCTTCAAACTGCTTTGCAGCAGACTCTGCATGAAGTTGCAACCTGGCACTAGAAATCACTTTGCTCAATCCATCTATAAATTAAAGGTTTAGCTAATGGAGCCTTACACATAGGGCTGATAAGCATCTACTATAAAGCAAGGGAGTTCTCTTTAATAGTAACAGTCTTCTTGAAAGTTGCTGCTGGTTTCTCCAGCAGACTGTCACCTATAACTAACTACACAGTGCTATTTTTCAAATTTTTATTAAAAAATTTTCTATTCATTTTACATACCAACCACAGATACCCCCTCCTCCCTCCTGCCATCCCTCAGCCTTCCTCCCACTAACCCCCCATTATCACCTCCTCCAAGTCTAGTTTTCCAATGGGTAGCCAGCAGAGACTGGTACATTCAGTTGAGGTAGGTCCAAAGCCCTTCCTTCTGCAAACGGCTGCCCAAAGTGTCACACCTTAGGCACTGGGTTCCAAAAAGCCTTCTCATGCACCAGGGATGGATACCAATCACCCTGCCTGGGGGCCCACCAAACAGTTCAAGCTAAATAACTGTCTTCCATATCCAGAAGGCCCAGTCTAGTCCCATGAGGGCTCCTCAGCTATCCGTTCACCATTCAGGTGTGTCAACTAGTTTGGCGGGCATCTCTGCATGTTTTCCCATCATGATCTCAATGTCCCTTGCTTATAGAATCCCTCCTCTCTCTCATCAATTGGACTCCTGGAGCTCAGCCTGGGACCTGGACATGGATCTGTGCATCTGATTCCATCAGTAACTGGATGAAGGCTCTATGATGACAGTTAGGGTATTCACTAATCTACTTACTGGAATAGACCAGTTCAGGTACCCTCTCAACTATTCATAGTAGTCCAAGGTGAGGTCATCCTTGTGGATTCCTGGGAACTTCCCTAGTACCCTGTTTCTCCCTATTCCCATAATGTCTTCATTTATCATGGTATCTCTTTCCTTGCTCTCCCACTCTGTCCCTGTTCCAGCTCAAACCTCCCATTTCCTTATGTTCTCATACCCCATTCCTTGCCCTCCATTATTCCCATTACCCCCAGTTTGCTCATGTAGATCTCATCTATTTCTCCATCTCTGGGCTACCTATGTGTCCCCCTCAGGGTCCTCTTTGTTAGCTAGCTTCTCTGGAGCTGTGGGTTGTAGTCTGATTATCCTTTGCTTTATACATCTAGTATCCACTTATGAGTGAGTACACACCATATTTATTCTTCTGGGTTTGGGCTACCTCACTCAGGATGATATTTTTCTAGTTCCATCCACTTGTCTGCATACTTTATGATGACATTTTTTTTTTTTAACTGCTGAGCAGTACTCCATTGTGTATATGTGGCACATTTTCTTTATCCATTTTTTGGTTGAGTGGCATCTAAGTTGTTTCCAGGTTCTGGTTATTATGAATAATGTTGCTATGAACATAGATGAGCATGTACCCTTGTGGTATGATTGAACTATCCTTGGGTATATGCCCAAGAGTGGTATAGCTGGGTCTTGAGGTAGACTGAGAATTTTCTGAGAAATCACCATACTGATTCCCTAAGTGGTTGATCAAGTTTGCATTCCCACCAACAGTGGAGTGTGGGCACCATGGGCCCTGGCCCCCGACTGTGAGTGACTGCTGCCTTGCTTGCTGACCTTGACCAGATGTCCTCCCTATTCAGATTCCCTGCCGGTCTCCTTCTCACCTAAGGATCACCGGAGAGCTTACCGGAGGTTTTTCGTTCCTACATCCCGTGTTTGGTGTAAACAACTTAGATGCATCCTGTATTTGGTGTAAACAACTTAGATGCAAGAATGTAGAACATTGGGTCTAGAATGTAGACCATTGGTAGCAAACTTCTGCCCTCCGGGGATCCTCCATTTGTGTTGTAAGCCTGTATTTAAGGTTTCTTCCCTCTTTCAATAAACGGCATTCGGCATTCAGTTGTGGCGAATGACTCGCTGTCTCTTGTCTCTATTTTTAATCCGCAGCCCTTCGCTCGGACATGGTGAACGGGTATCGGTAATGTGGGTGTTACCGCTACAGTGGAGGAGTGTTCCCCTTGCTCCACATCCTCTCCAACATAAGCCGTCTTCAATATTTTTGATCATAGCCATTCTGTCAGGTGTAATGAGGTATCTCAGAGTCATTTTGATCTCCATTTCCCTGATGACTAAGGATGTTGAGTAATTCCTTAAAAGTCTTTCAACCATTTGAGATTCTTCTACTGAGAATTCTGTTTAGCTCTGTAGCCCATTTTTAATTTTATTGTCTAGTTTTTTTAATTCTTTATATATTTTGGAGACAGGACTTCCTGAAAGCTTTTGCAGGGCAAAGGACACAGTCAATAAGACAATACAACAGCCTACAAAATGGAAAAAGATCTTTACCAATGTCACGTCTGACAGAAGAAATGCATTTAAAGAAAATGAAATTAAAAAAATAATAACAATTGTCTTTTAGCATGATAAAATTACTTTATTTTTAATATAAAAAATGAGCTATATTAGCTATATTGACTTTAAAAAAGAGTAGAATCTTCCCTAGTTGAGGAAATGCAATTAATAAGAGACTGACTGATCTTGCCCATATGCACATGTTACTGAGATCTGAAACTTGACACACAGAGTTACAGGCAATGGTCTATTTTTCAGTCTTCTAAGCTGACATAATTCTGTCAAGTAGGACTGAACATATCTGCAAAGGAGAGTTGTCTAATTGGAAATTCAATATTCATTGGCTCAAACTAACTTTCTCAAATTGTACATCCACGAATCTGGTCTGTGTTCATGATATGAATTAAAATATGCTGGAAAAGCCGGGCGTTGGTGGCGCACGCCTTTAATCCCAGCAGTCGGGAGGCAGAGCCAGGCGGATCTCTGTGAGTTTGAGGCCAGCCTGGGCTACCAAGTGAGCTCCAGGAAAGGCGCAAAGCTACACAGAGAAACCCTGTCTCGAAAAACCAAAAAAAAAAAAAAAAAAAAAAAAAATATGCTGGAAAAATACAAAATCACTCACCCTGAAACAATAAGTCCTCTTTCATAATGGTGACTCCATCAGCTGATTGCCAACCCTGTTTCTCCCTGAAGTACACACAATAAACTATTCCTCCTATTCTCATCTGAAGGCATAAGCCATACTCCACATGCAAATCCTTTTCCTATGACTGCAATGGATAGTCAACTACATGACACAAATGGGTAATTTTAAATCTCTGAGGTGGTACAGTCATTTAATTTAAGAATTTATAATGTTTGATCATGGGAACCAAGGTCATTGCTGTGGGGACCAACGTACTGGAATCAAGGCCACTTGAATCAATATAAAAGTGTTTCTCTCAGAAAAAAATTTCTAAATAGCTGGAGGTGCAGCTGTTCAAGAATTAATATGCCTTCCAAAGGAGAAATCGCTCCATACACTTGAGATTAAAAAAGAAAAATTTTATTAATGATAGCATGCATCCATTTCTGACTAATGCTCAATGAGGAGCCAGCCTGGAACAGATTTTGCATTCCACATGTTCTGTCATCCTTAAGTTCCTTTTAGGTTTAGGCTCCAGTTACACTTTGAACAATTTAAATAGGATTAGGAGATTGCAAGTCTAGCCACTTAGGCAGTTGGGAAACTCATACAGCAAAGATAATTCCAGATTTAGTCCTTAAGTACAACACTAACCTGAAACAGCAGGTCATTCTTCAGTGACAGGGCCCTCAGGTAGAGGTGCCAGGAGATGAGAAGGCACCTCCTCATCCAGGGGATGAGAAGGGTAGGAAAAGTAGAAGTCAGAAAAAATAAAGGCTGGTATGGGGAGGTCTTGTACAAGTTATGCCTCATGCCAAGTAAACTTCTTAAGAATAGCATCTTCCAGTAGGAAATAGAAGAAAATGAGAGACTTCTATGAAGTCAACAGAAGCTACCATACAATGGCGCAAACTCAGGAGGAGGCATCTCACACACTGCTGCATAAGGAGAACACAGAGTATCTCAGAAACATTACTGGCTAAGCACACAGTGGCCTTGGGATTGATAACCATAGTGCCCTGTGGTAATAAGAGTTTTATTCTCAGGATTTAAAGCAACCCCTTCACAAAGGTCCTGGCCCCAGATCATTACCAGCTTTCCCTAGCATACTCCTGGTTTTAAAGAAGGAGCTCTATTTTATTCTCAATATATGAGGTCCTTAGAGAAAGCTCCCAAGTCCTAGACTCCAGGCCTTTTCTGGCTCTCTGAAGCACCTTCCTTCTCTTTGTGTGAGGGCCTAGAGGAAAAGTCTTGTTGATCAGGCCATCATTCAACACAATAGTGTTTTCCTTTTCAAATAGGTGTCACCTTGTCCATCTGTCAGAACCATGCTTTTCTCAAGAAAAAAATTAAGACCTTAATTGCACACCAGACCTTAAGGTTGGTTGTGACCCTATAGTGCCCCCTAGAGCAGCTTGTTAGAGGCCTCTTCTTTGATATAAGGATGGACCTAGTGGCTGCTTGAAAATCAGGGGTGTCTCTTTTGTCACAGTTTGGAGCCAAATGCCTGGACAATCCTAGTGAACAAATGTGTATGCTATCATCTTAATCTCTAACAGGCCTAGTTAGCATATACTTATCTTTGTGGTATGTGGTATGTGGTAAGTGGTATGTGGTATATCTTTGTGGTAGAGGAAGCCTCCCTTAGCTAAAAATTACTCTCTATGACTTACTATCTCCTAAGCATTGGTAAATCCTTTATATCACCAATTCTACTCCTCTACATCACAGCTTAGTAGGGGAGTGCTATTCAACACAAGAGTTGCCATTTATAATTCCTCTAAAATTATTTGCAAATTCATCATTAGAGAAACTAGGCCTCTACAAATTTAAGAGCTGCCTTCCATGACTGCATGAAAAGCATGTTGACCTTGACTACAAAGATGTTTCTACACATAGCTTCCTGTTCCCAATGCTCTGAGCAGGGTTGCTTTAGATCCTGAGGCTGTCCACAGAGCAATGTTATTCAGAGTCCTGCACCTGGGTGCAGGGAGTTGCAAGGACCACATGATACCTCACAGGATGGGGAATCTGGCTACAGGGTCCCATCCAACCCCAGGGAGGACTGCCATATGCCACACTGGCTTCTGAGGCTCACCATTTGCTCCCCCTGACCTAGGGACAGCAGCCTCTTGCTCACCATGCCGTGGCTTCCCAGCTCACCCATGCTCTCTCCTCTGCTCCTTCCAACAGCACAGGCAGCACACAAAACCACTGGTATACACTCTGTTACAAAGACAAGCCTGCAGCCTGGCCCTGGAAAGCCCACCCCCACCACTCTCCTCTAACTGGCAGGTAAGACTGGAGGGCCTGATTGGCTACTGAGGCCTGAGTGACAAGAGCACCTTCCTTAGGGTAACAGTGTGCTTAAAGATTCTGTACAGTGAGTGGTTCCTGGCCCTGCCTTCCACCCAAGACCCAGACCTTTTCTAGATCTGCAGATTTCCATTACAACAGCACTGGCCCCTGGCTCAAATAGCTGACCTTGCTATATTCCTGCACTCCACAGGCACTTCCTCTTCTTCCTCCTGGACACCACGTGACCAGCTTGCACAGCCCATTACATGATGTGGAGGGGAGTGATTCCCCTCTCCACCAGGTTGAAGGATGCCCAGAATATTAACAATTACAGAGAGATTTTAGGACACAAAATGAAATGTCTGTTTTATGGCTTCGCACTGAGGTCTGATGAACTCAGGTACTTTTTACCTGGTTGTCACAGGGACTTTAGACAACCAAGAGAGAAAAGCAGGAATCACATCACAGACAAGATAGATCTTTATTCCATCAGAAGGCTGGATGATGGTTCCATTGCTTTAGGAATTTTATTCCCAAAATTCATATCAATCTTTTGACAATTTAACAACAATATGAAGTGTAGTCTTCACAATAAGTTGAATACACAAAGAGAAATGGAACAAGTTCCTTTATGAGCACTGCTCTTAGGTACAACATCTTCCTCTGGGCAAGTGAAAACAAAACAAAAAACAGAAACCGTATTAGTAACGTTCTCTGCTTGAACAGAACTGATAGAATCAGTCTCCCTATGTAGGTAGAAAGTGAATTTATTAGAATGCCTCACAGTCTGTGGTCCAGCTAGTCCAACATTGGCTGTCTACCAATGAAATGTTGAAGAATTCAGTACTTCTTCAATCCATGAGGATGGATGTCTCAAATGGTCTTCAGTATATACCAGAATTCCTAAAAATTGGGTTCTAAAGAGAGTAAATGAATGACCTTCCTAGGCAAAGAGAATGAGCTTCCTTCTTCAATATTCTTATATATATAGGCTGTCACCAGAAGGTCTGGTCAAGATTAAAGGTGGATCAAATTACCTTGAAGATCCAGATTAATGAAGGGTCTTCCCATTTCAAAATCTGAATTAAGAATAATCTCTCACAAGTATACCCAAGTGCTGTCAGCCACAAAAATATGAAGTGAGGATTCAGCCATCATTGACAAGTCCAACCCATTAGAAATGGGGGCTCTGGTAGAGGAGTTAAAAGCCTAAAAGCAAGGTGTTTTGGAATTATTGCCTTTACAATGTATAGGCTGTTTCCTGCAGTGAATTTCTTGTGTGAAATTGTAGGTTTCTCATATGTTACTACCATGGAATTCATTTCACAAGAGCTTCTAGCAGTGTAATTGATCATTATTGGGCACAATTTCTCCTATGCGGTTGGGGTATATTGATAACTTCCCAGTTATGTGTGAAAACAGTTACACAGGCAAAATTTTCAGACATTCTCAGACATTCAAGGACAAAGTATGAGCATACTGTTGATTTGCAACCCTTAGATAGACAGAAATGTACTCTGGCTTTACCTCACCTGAAGATAAGAAAAACTATCCTGAATTAACCTCACTAACCCTAAACTCTTAACTCCTTATACTTACTTTCACCTCAGTTTATTAACACAAGACTTTAGCTTAGAGATTTATTGCTTGTAAACACTGAGATATAGTGGAAAAGGTAATCAGTCATTTGTTAGTACCTGGAGATGAGTAAATTTCCCAAGAACCCTCTGAGGACCTGTCCCTCCATGGCCAGAGGAGCTGGAAGGTGCCAGGTTCTGTTTCTTGTACAAATTAAGCTTAATTCTATCTTGATTCTGCATCTTTAAGCAATAGGTGTAATCTTTAGACCTAAGAAGTTCTTTTTAAGCAACTGATTATAGCAAAAGTGCTACAGCAGACCAAAAGCTGAACATCTTCCTCTACTGCTTAGGCAGGTTGCCTAGTAACCAAGGATGCTTACACTGCCTGTGGAAAAATGGCTCATAAGAGACCTTTGGAAGCAGAACAGGTGGAAAAGACAGTTTTACCTTATTCATGATTTTCACTGATTAATAGATTTCTTTTTTAACTTATATGTAGCCACATTTAGGAAGGTAGTTTGAGCACAGGAATTCCTCCCTCAGATTTCTTTTGTGGATTTAATTCTCAGTTGGCCTTACCAGAAAACTTTCACTAGCCACTCCCACCTTGTGTCATAAGTGAAACTTGATAGTTATTGATCTGTGTATGAATTTCAAACCTCTCCCTGCATTACCAAAGAATTATTGTTTTTAAATGTATATAGGCCGGGACCCTCGCTGTAGAAATGATGTTTACTTGGAACAATAAAAAGATGGACTGAAAGAGCACGGTGTGAGTAGATTCATTCCTCTCCCCTCACTTCTAGTTTTCCTCCACTGGTTGTAGTGTCTCCTTTTGACTCAGAAAGTCTTTAAGGCAGGCCCCTAAAAGCTTTTCTTATCCTTACCCAATTCTTTGTGCATTAGTTAATTCCAGAGCTAGTCAGTTTGGATACCAAAAACAGTCCTCACAAGATGCAAGACAGAAGATCTGAGAAAGATTTCTTACCTGAAGGAGGCAAGAAGAATGTGGGATTCATTTCCAAAGCAATGCTTTGCCTAAGCAACAGAAGCACGGGTATTTTACGTGGGGAGTCTGTAAACATTCATATAGAGTTCTGCTATTCTCACACTAACAATGGAGAGAGAATATAAATACAGAAAACACAAAGGAAAGTCACCTATCAGCACTGTGGTCACTGCTCTTAGTTGGATGGCTCTGCTGAGCAACTGTAACCTAAGAACAAGGCTTCTTTTGCCTCTGAGCAGGCAGGTTCAGAAGAAGGCCACAGCTGCTTCCACACAGGGTCATTTTGACTAGGAGTTCATTATAACAAGCCCTGGTTGCTGTCTGTCTCAGGACTGTGACATTGCTGTAGAGAATTCCATTATTTCCTTATTCTAACTTTTTAAAAAATTTAGTTATATGAGTATTTTTGCATGTGTCTTTGCACAGAACCTACAGAGGCCAGGAGAGAGCAAAACATCCCTGGTACTGAAGTTACAGCAAATTGTTAGCCAACATGTGGGTTCTGGGAATGGAACCTGGGTCCTCTGTAACAACATCCAGTGATCTTATCTATTGAGTAATCTCTCTAGCCCCTTCTATTACTTAAATTTTATTCCTATACATTTTAATTAAAAGATACAGCATCACTTTCCCCTTGTTCTCTCTTTACTCCATCCCTTTTCCAGTGTTTCCCCTCCAAATTCTTCCTTGTCAAGTATGTATGAGTAAGTATGCTGAAATTCATGAAGGTAACCTGTTGAGTCTGTTTTTGTTGGTTGTGTGTGGTTGCAGGGCTGACAACAGTGTAATAGAGAGCAGTAAGGAAATGTACATCAGTGACACAGAAGAGGAATCAAACCTGTATGGTGAAAGTGTGTTTCAGAAGGAGGCCTTGCAGATGCCCATGAATTCATATCCAGGTTCTTTTCATTTTGAGCACCAAACAGGTTAGTGAAGTATTCTCATTTCTATTAAACTGATAAAATAACCTGACTCAAAGTAAGTTTGGGGGAAAACATTCATTCAACTTATAATTTTATGGTATATTGCTATCAAACAAGATGTTTCCATCCATGGTCCCTAAAGTATCATGTTATTAATAATGTAAAATACTCTCACCTTCTTAAATCCCAAAGTATTGAAAAATTTTAACATTTATTAAGTCTACAGACACATAAATGTATATTCTGTGAGAAAAAAAGAGTAACAGCCCACTGTTTTCAAAAAGGGGAGAACAGGAGAATTGCAAATAATCAATTACATTTAAGGAAACCAAAACCTAACAGCTTCCTGTATCACACTGTACAAGTTCTGAGACTCTAATGATATTCTGGGCTCTCAGAGACTGCGGAAGCTCCATGTTTCAGGCTCTGCTATCCCTAGCACACACAGCTTGCCTACCATCCCAGTTCTACTCCACAACTGCAGCTCTCCTTGGTCATCCTACAGTCCAAGAACCTACCACCCCTTCAGGTGTCCACTGTACTCACTGACTTCTCAGGGCCTCTCCACAGGTGTTTAAAATCTGTTACAGTGTCATTAGCTCTTCATGAGCCCTTCAGTGTTGGATTGACAGGCAAGATACCGAAGCAGAAGAATCCCAGCAAATTACCAAACTGTCTGGGCTCTGCCCAGATATCAAGCAAAGGTAGTATCTATTCCTTCGGTCTACTGTATGTGGATTCTACTTTTACCTGACAGCTTACTGAATTTGAGGGGACACAAAGGGGTAAAGAATAAACACAGCAGGCAGGAGGAGACATGAAGGAGATGGGAAAGGACAAGAGGAGACAGGAGAGAACCTGAGCGTCCCCAGGGAACTGGAGGTGCTTCATTTCTCTGAGTCCCAGTATCAGCTCCCTGGAGTCTCTACTGTCTGGTCCATCTAGTCCTGACCTGGAGATGGTGCACTGATGGAGCCTGGGAAGTGCTCCTATTCTAAGCCTTGCAGTTACCATTTGTACCTCAAACCAGCTTGGCTTGCCCTCAGGCAAGTGACAAGGACACAGAGATTTGAGTAGGGAAAGAAAATAAAGATATTAACTCTATCCAATCAGCAGCCTGGCAAAGTCTTCTCTACATCCTCTACACTCACATCCTGAGACCATGTCACCCTAGAAATTTTGTGAGCCTGGATTTTAAAGCAATTGGAACTTAAATCTCCCACAGCTTCGACCTTGGGGTTCACATGACTCATGGAAAAATACACCTTAAGCAGTGGAGGTGAGATTATCCAGAGGCCCACAGTCTTGCTCTGGTCTGTAGAAGATAGCAAGGGACAGTTTCCTGAGCCTACCATAGACTTGTCTGTTCCTGGGCGCCTGCCTCCATACCCCATTGTACACTTAGCCCTTGGATGATGTTGAAACCCTCAAACTGTAGCCTCTGCCTCCTAAGTTTTGTGATCACAGGGTTGGGACACCATATCTGGCTTTGGTGACTTCTTACTCAGCTTTACTGAGTGTCATGGCATGGACATATAGACACTCAAAATGTAAAATTTTAAAAGTCAATAAAAAGAAGTAACCATGGTGATTGATTACACTGTATCCATAGTCAGGAAGCAGATAGTGATGAATGTTGGTCACTATTACATAATTCAGTACCAAATCCATGGAATGGAATGGTGCTATCAATTCTAGAAGGCAGAAGAGTCTTCTCATCTCAATGAACTTAATATATAAGACAATCTTTTAAAGCATACCTCAGAGAATAACATGATCTAGATAAGCCCTAAGAGGAGTGACTGGAAGAGTGTCACTGGACTGAAAATCAGTATTAGCCATCACACAAAATTAATAAAATTTGCTGTGTAGACTGCCTGTGTAGACAGTGACATTATTCCTTTTTTTAGTGATATCTCAAATACCAATGAGCCATGTTTGAAGACAAAGTACATAAAACATAGGAGTATGGACTTGCTCCTTTCCCAGATGTAAGCAGAAATTTGCTGAGAATCTCCAGGACAGGATTATGAACTCCATGTAGAGCAAGGCACAGTGCAGAACCCTTCTGCCCATGTTTTTACTTCATTAAATCAGAATCCTACCCAAGCCACCGCAGGAACTGACAGATGATCTTTTTTACCAAAGAGAAGGAAAGAGGGACACAGAGAGACAGAAAGACAGAGAGAAGGAGAGAGAGAGAGAGAGAGAAAGACAGAGAGAGAGAGAGAGAGAGAGAGAGAGAGACAGACAGACAGACAGACAGACAGACAGACTCCCTAAGGACCCATTGAAAGGAACTTACAAAGTCAACAAACTGTAAACATGACTTTGTCAATTCTTAAGTGTGGCTCTCCCTCACAAGACTACACAATCCAAAAGTCCTTTCTTTCTAATAATATCTGTGCTAAATCCATGATAAACATCTATTTTTAGCCAGGTGTGGTCATATGAGGCAGAGGCAGGTGGATGTCTGTGAGTTCCAGGTCTAGCCTATCTACTACATAGTGAGTTCCAGGTCAGACAGTGTTAGAACATGAGACTGTGTCTCTCCAAATGATCTTGTTATCACAGAGCAGAGAGAGTCAGAGAGTCAGAGAAACTGAGAGGCGAGGAGAGGAGAGGAGAGGAGAGGAGAGGAGAGGAGAGGAGAGGAGAGGAGAGGAAGGGAGAGGGAGGGAGAGGGAGGGAGAGGGAGGGAGAGGGAGGGAGAGGGAGGGAGAGGGAGGGAGAGGGAGGGAGAGGGAGGGAGAGGGAGGGAGAGGGAGGGAGAGGGAGGGAGAGGGAGAGGGAGAGGGAGAGGGAGAGAGAGAGAGAGAGAGAGAGGGAGGGAGAGGGAGGGAGAGGGAGGGAGAGGGAGGGAGAGGGAGAGGGAGAGGGAGAGGGAGAGGGAGAGAGAGAGAGAGAGAGAGAGAGAGAGAGAGAGAGAGAGAGAGAGAGAGAGAGAGAGACTCCCTAAGGACCCATTGAAATGGAACTTACAAAGTCAACAGAACTGTATACATGGCTTTGCATCAATTCTTAAGTTTGGCTCTCCCTCACAAGACTACACTATCCAAAAGATCACTCCAAAAACTCTTCTTAGTAAACATCAGGACTAAGAAAGTGGGTTAACAGATACAATACTCATCTTGCAACTACCCCTTTACTTCTGCATTATAAAGCCAGTTGCAATATTGCATGCCTATAGTCCAATGGTTTAAGGCAAGATGAAAGGCAGGCAGCTGCCTACGACTCTATGTGTATAGAAATTAAATAAACACAGATCTCACGACTTTCAACTCAAAGTGACCCTTAAACTGTTGTTTCTGACCCTCTAGCTACTGATATTTCTCTAAGAGAGGCCCCATGTTCTAGAGCTCTCTCTGCAAAGGGAGGTGATCTCCTGCAGACCCTGCTATAGCTCTGCAGCCTTCATGCTCCCTTGTGTTTTCAGGCAAACCCAGCCGCAGTGATGCCCACACAGAAAACACTGTAGAAGAATAATTTAATGTCTGATTCCAACCACATAGATTATGTCACAAGATGTGGCATCTGCCCTATCCACCTGCCCAAAACCATGCAACCTGAGATACCTCTGTAGCTCAGAACTTCCTTTTGTCCCCTGAAACTGACCATCACTGAATCACACCATGGTGGCTGGCAGTAACAGAAAGCTAAAAGCATTCTAATCATGTATTGCTGAAGGATGATCCCCATCACCCCCTTTCTACCATTTTCTAAACTGTCTGTAACATTTATAAGACAAACCTGAAAGGGAAAAGTAACATCCAGAACTTGTAGAATCCAGACCTTCAGTTTTCCAATCTGTCTTCCCAGATTCCCACTGTCACAGAAGCAAAGACTGTGTGTGCACACTGGACAGTGATATTACAAGCATCATAGCCTCCCATGCCAGGGTGGCAGATCCTTCTCCTCCCCAGGGAATCCACACTCCCTGGATCAGTAAGGATCAGAGGCCAAGGGCCACTGCCCAGGTTACTACAGGGACCAACAGAAACACAGTCTGGCTCATGGTCTGTCCCAGTCCCAGCAGTTCAGACTCTGATAGCTCAGCCAACCTGCTCTTCCTGGACAGTGGCCCCCCACACTCACCATGGCATAGATATGGTATTCCTTAGAGCTCCCTATATCAGAAGCAGAGAAGAATCCCAAAGAGAACTTGAAAGTCACCTTCCACTGGTGCTACTGATGGCTAAGTCTTCCTAAAGCTCCTCATTAGTTAGGACCACCCAGTTGTATCTCAGGACATTAGCAGTTACCCTACTGGGTGAGCAGAGAGATCCAATGACTCATACAGCACAGGCCTTCCCAGCTCTGCCCTTCCACACTAGGGTTGGACAGGTATCTAGTGTGAGAAACTTGTAGTTTAGAGAATATTCCATTCTCTAGAGCACTTCCTATTCCTCTTTCAAGGTACTGAGTCCTTTGCATGCACATTCCATTACACGCTCAATGCCCAGTGAAGCCAACCCTTTGCTTCAGAGCTGGGAGGACCTGAAGCCAAACACAGGTCACACTCAAACAGTAACTGTTGTGGAAGCTGAAACAGGTCATGGATTAGAACACAATGAAGGGAGGGCTTGGAGCCAGGAAAGAGATAGTGGAAATGAGGAAATAATAATCCCATAAAATTATGTTGGAAAGTTGAAACAGGATTTATGGCCATGTGCTCCAGAGACTAGGGATTTGTACTAGAGCACACTAAGTACTACTCATTCATTTCTCCCAGGTTGTGTGGGGCATTTACCCACCAACCCCACAGTTCCCCAGAGTTTTCTTGAGTGCGAGCAGCAGGAAATATTAGATAGAAGGATTTATATCGCGGAGATAAACAGATAGAATAAAGGATAGCCTTGAGAGGATCTGGAACCTTTTCCAACGTGCCCTGACTGTCTCTGCTCCAGGGTATTTATAGAGATGCCAAGGGGTAAAGCAAAAGACCTCCTCCAGCACAGGCAAGTGGAGACCATCTTAGACACCTGCACTCAGGTCCGTGGTCCTAATCATCCTCCTCTATGCGGACCTGCTGGGTAAAGCCACGATGAACCTGAAAACGGGCTCCCACAAAGTTGTACATCTTATACATGGAAAAGATTCACATTAGGCAGGGCCACACCATTTTATCCAGTTCTTCTATTTAGGTTGAACTGGTGTAACTAATGTAATTTTGTTCCACAAAAATTCAGTTCTTTATCCAGATTCTTGATTGTCTGGTCTGTGGAACAGAGAAATGGCCAGTCAGGACATTTATGGACTATCTAAAATTGATGACCTCACTACTTATTGCTGCTGTCTGTCAACTGTCACAGCAGGAAAGCTTTCACCTCCTTCTTGCCATCCCTTTCTGTGCTGTGACTACACTTGCTTTATAGTGGGTCAGTGAACTCAACTCTTACACAGGGCCCACTTCATCTGTAATTTCACAATGAAATCTAGAGAGGCTGGAGGACAATCATTCACTGGTCTATTTTCCATCTCACTGACCAGTCAAGGCCCAGAGTGGAAGGATTTGCAGGACTGTATTCCAGTGCTGAGCAGCAGAGGCAGGATTTGGTGTTCAAAGCAATTCTCAATTATGTAGTGTGAGGCAAGCCTGAGCTACAGGAGACATTGGTCTAAACCAGTGGTTCTCAACCTTCCTAATTATGTCATACTTTAATACAGTCTTTTATCAGATGGTGAACACAACTATAATATTATTTTCACTGCTACTTCATAACTAAAATTTTGCCACTGTTATAAATTATAATAAATATATCTGCGTATTCCAATGGTCTAAGGCCACTGCTGTTAAAGGGTGCCTCTATCCTTCATGTTAAGAACCAGTGCTCTATAAAGGTATATAAATAAATAACACCTAAGAAAAATTAGAAAGAAATTCTTAATGGCCAGGAAACATTGGAAAACAGATTAGAGCTATAATGCGTTTAAAGTAAGTGAAATTTAAAAAATGGTACCACTAATTGACTTTTTAAAATGATAGAAATAACTGGAAGAATACTTAGCAGTACTGACTTTGCAACAGAGCAGGCACTTCCCTGCTAGAGAGAATGCCATTCATAAGACACTGCATGACTTTCCCATGTAAAGTGTCAGCTGCTGGGTGCTATAAGCTGACACATGGAGTTAAAGCCAATGGCCTGTGTCTCAAACCTCTGAGCTGACTTAACTGTGTCAACCAGGATTGCACACATCTGCATAAGAGAGTTCCCTAACTGGAAACTGAAGACTCAGTACTTCAAGTTACCCTCCCTAAATTGTACACCCACCAATTCTGCCTATCTTCATTCACATGGAAGGAATAATACCAGGAGTTAAATTACACAGAAAGTCACTCCCCCTGCCCAGCGGGTCCTTTTTTATGATGGAGACCTCTGCAGCTCACTGCCTGAAACTCCAGCCCATGGTCTAGCTATTGCCTACTCTGTTTCCCTGTGCACTGTACACAGGACACTGTTCCTCCTCTTCTGGTCTGAAGGGAGATGCCATGCTCCACACACAAATCCTTTCCTGTTACTGCAATGGACAGTCCACCATGTGACTCAAAGTGGTTACTTTAGAACTCTGTGGTGCTACAGACCTGCAATACAAGAATTCATGGTGCTGGCTGGGCAGTGGTGGAGCACACATTTAATCCCAGCACTCAGGAGACAGATGCAGTCGGATCTCTGTGAGTTCAAGGCCTGCCTGGACTACAGAGGGAGTTCTAGGAAAGGCACAAAGCTACACAGAGAAACTCTGTCTTGAGAAACAAAAAAAAAAAAAAAAAAGAAAAAGAAAAAGAATTCATGGTGCTTGGTCAGGACAATAGCAAGGGGAATGCCCTGTGGGGATACAGACAGGATTCAAGTCCTCCTCAATCTACATCAGAGAATTTGACTCAAAAACACTTTACAAAAAGACTGGAAATGCAGCTGTTCTAGACTATGATGGCAGCACACCAGGACTTAATGTTGGTTGTGACCCTGTGAGCAGCATGTTAGAGGCGGGTTCTTTGACAGGGGGGCAGGGAATGGGGGGACCCTTTTGGCTGGTTGTAAATTAGCATTTTCTCCTTTGTTATGGGAATGTTCCCAGATGGCTGGTTAGTCCTGGGGAACAAGTATTTACATCTTATCATATTAATCTCTAAAAGGCACAGTTAGCATAATACATATCTTAGGGATATCTGAGAGACAGCCCTCCTTTAGCTTCATTCTACTTTGTGACTTAATGTCTCCTAAGAATGGGTAAATCATTTTACCATCAATTCTACTCCTCTACATCACAGTTTAGCAGTGGAGTGCTACTCTACACAGGAGATGTCCTTTACCAGCTCCACAAAATCAACTACAGATGGATCCTAAACCTAAATGTTGAAAATGCAGAACTGCTTAAAGATTCTATAGAGACCAGGGCTTTCTGAGTTTGGCAAATCTGCCTTCCAAGGTGACAATACAAGCATTACAGGAGCCAGCACTTCACAGTGACATCAACAACAAGGGTATTTCTAAGTCTTGTTCCCAATGCTCTGCACAGACACAGATGCTCTGCCCACGGAGAGAAGTTATTCAGAGGCTTCAGCCCCAGCCCAGGGAGTTGCAAGGGCCACGTAGGACACTCAGGATCAAAAAGGAATACACGCGTGACACACAGGACCAGGAAGGAGCATGTGGGACTCGCAGGCTCGCACAGGACCAGGCAGGACCACACTGAATTCTGCCTCTGGCCACTGGCTCCCACCCTCCTCGGGAGGACCCACCACCCGGTTCCGGCTCAGCCGGCCGCTCCACCCAGTCTGGGGAAAGCAGCCCCTCGCTCACCGTGGCCGGCCACTCCTCCCGGTCTGGGAACAGAAGCCCCTTGCTCACCATGGCGCAGCTGCCAAGTACTCAACCCACAGCAGAGCGTATGAGGTACAGCACAAGAAGCCAACTTCCTACTTCCTCATCTTAAGAGCTGAACCAGACGCCTAGCGCCAAGAGGAAGAACACTCCCATCTGACTGGTGCTCGAGTCCCTGATTGGTTAGTGAGGCCTGAGTGACAGGACCGGGTAAGCAAAAGGGAAACAGTCCCGTGGTTCCCAGCCCTGGCTTCCACCTGAAGCACAAACCTATCCCAGATTGGCTGGAGATTTGCGCCAAATTCCACAGCAAGTCTCTAGTTAATATAAACCAATGGGTTCAGTTTTAAAAGAAAGTATACATTTTCAGAAGGAGGCTAATATGACAATATCGCACAAGAGGAACACAAGGTATCTCTAGAACATTATAGAAAAAAAAGTCCACAGTGGCTGGGAGGGATTACCACAGGCCCAGGTGTGGAAAGAGATGGTTCTCAGGATCTGAAGAAACCCTTCCCAAAGGCCCTGGTCCCAGACTTTTACCAGCTCCCCCAAGCATATTCCTAGTTTTAGAGAAGGAACTCTCCCCGCCCCCCCACCCCCGCCCCGCCCTTATACATCAGGGCCTTAGAGAAACCTTCCAAGGCTTAGACAGGTTGCAAAACTGAGAGAGGCATAGTTTCTCGAGTATCTTCTAGGAGTTCTGAACTTTGAATTTGACATTGATGTGTAAGATCCATTTGGAGTTAATTTTGTGGAGATTACAAATGGCATCTCATATACTGGGTAGCACTCCTCTACTGAGCTGTGATGTAGAAGAGTAGAATTGGTGAAATAAAAAAATTGGCAATGCTTTGGTCATAGTAAATCATACAAAGTGGAATTAAATGGTGGTGTGTGTGGGGGGGGGGGAGTATCTGCCTCTAAAACACCCAAAGATAAGTAGTATGCAAACCAGGCCTCTTACAGAATAAGATGCTAGGATGTAATAGTTTGTTCAGCTTTTAAGTATAGTGGTCATATGTCTATACATGTGTTAATGGGATATGCATCTATGGAGAGAGGATAGAGCGAACTCTTTGGGTAAAGATCTCTCTATACTAAGCTGGAACATCATAGTTTTAAGAGGGAATTCATAGTTGTGCTGTACTGAATGCTGTACACATCTATTCGATGATGTCTTGTCATGTGTTTGCTGGTTCTTTGTATTTCCTACATATACCCATTAGAAACCAAAAGTGTCAGGCGATGGCAGCACACACCTTTAATCCCAGAACTCAGGAGGCAGAGGCAGGCGAATCTCTGTGAGTTCCAGGCCAGCCTGGTTGACAAAGCGAGTTCCAGGAAAGGCACAAAGCTACACAGAGAAACCCTGTCTAAAACAACAACAACAACAAAGCAGTGATGCTATGTATTATATATGAAGACTGCCTTGTATTTTCTCTAAGGACTAAATTATTACATTATCTTATACACAGTTTCTATTCAGCTTTCTTTTGTTTGATTCTTGTTCCTCAGTACTATCTAAGGACAAACAATTGGCACCATCCTATGATCAGCTGTGCCTGCTCACAAAGAATGACCACCATCAGGTTTGCTGGCTGTTGATATTCCATCATAGAAGGAGATATTCCCTCCTTTGGAGTATAGAACCTCTTTCCCATGCAATTCAGACCTAATGACATGTGACTTTCTGGGAACTAGGTGGAGCCTGATGAAGTGCTCTTATTCCCAGCCTTACAAAGTACCCTCCCCACCTCAGCAACTGACCTATGATCTTCTTACCAAAGGGAAGGAGAGACAGAGAGATAGAGAAACAGAGATAGAGAGACAAAGACATTATGAGAAAGAGTGATAGAGAGAGACTCCCTAAGGACCCATTGAAATGGAACTTACAAAGTCAACAGAACAGTAAACATGGCTTTGTGTCATTTCTTAGGTGTGGCACTCCCTCACAACACCACACTATCCAAAAGTCCTTTCTTTCCCCTAATATCTGTGTTAAATCCATGATAAACATCTCTTTTTAGCCAGGTGTAGTCATATGAGGCAGAGGCAGGTAGATGTCTGTGAGTTCCAGGCCTAGCCTATCAACTACATAATGGTTCCCAGGTCAAACAGGGTTAAAAAGTGAGACTGTGCCTCAAAACAGACCCACTCCAAAACTCTCTACTCAATAAATTTTGGGGCTGAGAAAAATGGGTTAACAGATAAAGTACTCACCTTGCAACTATCCCTTTATAAAGTCAATTGCAACAGTACATGCCTATAGTCGAGTGGTTTAAGGCAAGATAAAAGGCAGAGAGGAGAAATCTTGCCAGCTATGAACAAACAGATAGCAAAATAGAGACCCTGTCTCTAGCATGTTGATGGGAAAAGACCCACAACTAAAGTTATTCTCTGAATTTTCCACCCATCTCATGACACACATGCACACATTTCCATACACAAATGAACCAACCCATACAAACAGTCAGAAGAAAATATATAATAAAATTACAAGTTGAATGATGGGGACACAACTTTTATTCCAATATTTGGAGGCAGAGGCTGGTAGAATTCTGGGAGTTTGGGGATAACCTAGTCTACATTTTGAGTTCAATGACAACCACTAATAAATAGAGAGAACCAGTCTTGAAATAAAATTCACATTCTGGTTTGCATTGACTCATCCTGAAATCCTTTTGCAAAGTGCACTGAGGTACCCCAGCTGAACCTGAGCAGAGGTCCCTATGAACACCCAGTTTGCAGCAACACAGCATGAGGCTGTGTCTCTGGGTCTTTCATCCTTTTACAGAACCAATATTTTTGTCTGATCATTCTCACTAAATGATTTTAGGAGAGCCTGCTTGAGCCATAAATGGGAGTGTAGAGGCAGGAAGACCACTGGCAGTTTGAGGAAAGCTTGTGCTATATAGATACACACACACACACACACACACACACACACACACACACACACACACAGCCATGCATGCACACACATGAAATGTAAAAGAAAAACAAAACTAAATAACAAAGAGCACAGCAGATTCAGGACAATATCTCTTGAAGTCAATTCAGGTGTCACCACTGGTTCCTGTCAAATTATTCTCAGAAATGAATGTAGCCAACATGGTAACAGAGCCTTTGAGACAGATTGGTCTACATAGTGAGTATGATAGTAAGACATGTCTTAACACACACATACACACACACTCACAAATGTAGTTGAATATAATTTTGCTTTTTGTTTGTTACAGGATCTCATTAGAAAGTTCCAGCTGACCTAGAACTCACTATCTTTAAACAGCTTAATAAATAATATATATTGAATATTTTAAATCAAATTCCAGCAAGCATTTCATTATCTACCATTGGCTCATTATTCAAAGTACAGCAATTTTCTATACAAAAGGGAGCTTCCAAGGAATTTTCTGTATATTTACTTATATTTCAAGAGAACTGGAAGTGGGAGAGATTTTACACTGTTACATTCCTAGGTTGTTTTCCTCCATCCAATCATTCTATAAAATCAACACCAATTTTTCTTGAACTTTTTTCTAATTTAGAAACATTTTCATTGTTTGTAAATTGAGTTGTTTTCACATTTTGTTTTATGTTCAAATTTTGTTTTATGCTAAGACTCTAACTGTGGAGGCTGAAATAATACCTACTAAAGTAAATATTCCAGCTGCCAGTAACCCAATAGATTTTTAAGAATGTTTTTCTAAAAAAGTTAGAAATTTTCCAAGTATTGTATTGAAACTTTTGTAATACCACTCTTTGTTTTAACTTTACTGCTATAAAAAAAACTAAAAGGATGTTGATGATTCACAATTATGGCATTATTTGTTGTGCTATCAACAAATTGAGTTAAATAGTTGTTATTGTATGTTACATGAAATAAACAATGACTATACTGGATTACTACATTTTCTATTAATAACACATGAGAATCAACAATACAACCTTATGTGTAATATGTTTATATCAAAAGTAAAATTAGTTGAGATTTTAAAAATATCAGAAGGAAAATAAATTCCATAAATTTAATTTTCTATAATAATTAGAAGAAAAATGTTAATGAGTTGATGCTAAAATGGATTTACTTCAAGTCCTAAGTGCTAATATTAAGTGTAAGCACTAACATATGCAGTGGTGTGGTTGATGTGGTTTTGGACAATGAACACAGGGCTTTTTGCATTTTATGCAACTCCTATACTAACTGAAATACAGGACTCAATCCATAATTACTTTACAATGCTCGTGTCTTTTTATGATCTTTATGAAAAACATAACATTTGTTATTATATGCAATGAAAAAATCAACCTATATGTTAATTTTAAAGTAAATAATAATTTTAAAAGTGCACATGTCAAAGCTATAAGTGGAGGAATAGGATATGTAGACGAGACTGTTGTACTGTAGCTGTGCCATGCTTGCAAAGCTAAAATAAAAAATAAAAAGGTGATCTTCTGTCGCTGGAGAGCTTCTCTCCAGGTCCCGCCAAGCCCCGGCAGTCTGACAGTCCACTTATAAAATAAACACACAGACACTCATATTATTTACAAACTGTATGGCCTTGGCAGGCTTTTTGCTAATTGTTTTTATATCTTAAATTAACTCATTTTTATAAATCTATACCTTGTCACGTGGCTCATGGCTAACTGGCATCTTTACATGTTGCTTGTCATGGCGGCGGCTGCCAGTGTCTTTTTCTGTCTTTTTGTTTTTTCTTTTTTTCTTTTTGTTAGTCCCACCTATACTTCCTGCCTGGCCACTGGCCAATCAGTGTTTATTTATACAGAGTGATATACACAACAATCTTCCATACTTAAAAGAAACAAGTAAAATTAGCAGTGTGCTCATAATACTTTCTCCCTAATGGGTAATGATTGAATCATGTACTGCCTCAGTTGGGGTTTCTACTGCTGTTAAGAGACACCATGACCATGGCTGCTATGGGCTGCAAGGATATATCATAAGAACGCAACTGGTTATGGCAAAATCATTACCTGAAGGGATCAAGGAATTCTTTCAGAGGAAGCCAAATTCCAAGGAGCTTTTGGTGTTATTTGGCTTGTTATATATCAGATAACCCTCTGCATTGACAACTATGCTCAGTTCAAGCCTCCCTGTAATTATCGCCATTGGTAGCCAGGACCATCCCCAGAGGGAGGAAAATATCTTATCAGAGATACCTCTGTACTCTCTAAGAACAGACTTAAGCATTCAGACCACCCATTTGAGAAGGCCTAGGGGTTGTGCCAATTAAGCTTAACTACCTCCTTTCCCAAATCTTTCCTCTAGTTCCAGATCTCCCTTTAATTATCAACAGAGGCATCTAGCTGTAGACATTGCCTAGCAACTGAGCACACTTTCCCCTACGCTGCAGAAAAATGGCAGATAGCCTGAACAGACAGGAGCCACAGGAAAAAAGAAGGTAGTTTTATTTTCTCCCATTGACTTAGCAATTTATAGACTCTTAACATTTTCTACCAATCACATTTAAGATTATAGTTGAGTACATAAGATCCCTCTTCTTAGATATTACCCGAATTTATCTTTTTGTTAATTCATTAGTCACTTCCCTTTTGGGATGCAAATGATAATTAACAATTACTGCCCCTCTATGTGACTCTTATCACCCCTCAGTTTGACCCTGGAAGCCTGACAATCACTGCCTGAGGAAACGCTTACCTGCCTTTATAACCACACAGGAATTCAAGCCTGGTGACCTGGTTGGAGGGGAGGATTGTGATTGTTTGGGTATATAACTGTAAAGTTAGAGACTGAAGGATAAATTAAAGTGAATGGACTAAAGAGCTCGGTGTGCTGAGATTTTATTTTCCTGAAAATAGTCCTCACCATTCATAATTTCTCTCCTGAGCCCTTGGGATGTATAATGTTAAGGCTGGTCCCTCTATTATTATACAAGACATGGCAACTCTTATAAAGGAAAAACATTTAATTGGAGTGACTTACATTTTTAGAGATTGAGTCCATTATCATCATTGAGCAACATAGTGGTGTGCAGGCAGACATAGTGCTGGAGAGGGAGCTGGGCATTGTACAACTTGACACACAGGCAAAAGGAAGTGGTCTGGGACACTAGGTGTGGCTTGAGCACATATGAGACCTCAAAACCCACTCCCACGGTGATACATTTCCTCCAACAAGGCCATACTTACAGCAACAAAGACACATTTCCTAATAGTGCCACCACCTTTGAGCTTATGAGGGCCAATTATATTCAGACTACCACAGGTACTAAGTATTAATGTTCACAAGGAAGTATGATAGGTTCTCTTGTGTGAGGAAACAATGAAAACATACTATTGAGAAGGACTGAAAGAATGTTTGTTTCTACACCATAACTTATAAGACCATGAAATTTTCAATGGGGCCACCCAAGGCCCCTTGATAAATTATATGAAGTATTCGGCTTACATGTAACCAAATGTAGGAATAATAATGAGGTTGCTCCTTGTCCTCCAACTGGACACGGAGGAAATGAGGCACTTCTTTAGTACTGGTTATACTTTCTGAGATGCCTGATTTAATACCTCTGCTTCCAATAACTTGTACAAGGTAAACTCTTATTTTTCCCATCTTTTTCATTGCCCAAGAAAAGGCCATACCATTATTAATTCCAAGGCATCCTGGTGTATTATTTGTTATTCATGACCAAACATTTGTGAATCAGAAGCCTTATTGTAATGAGCATAGGAAAAACATACATGTCTTAGACATGTAAAAATAGCTTAGTCAGGAACCCCACTACACCCAAGGTTGCACCTGATAACCAGAATTTAATGACACCACTCACTCAAGATAACAAGACACAGTCTTAGAAACCCATGCTGTCCACTGGACAGTTTATAAGCAAAAACCAAGAGTAATACTCTGCTCTCCACATCTAGAGATATGCCACCTTGATCTTCACTGTGTCTGGAGAGTCTCACCCAGGATCCTAATCTCCAATCAGAGACTTCTGTCACTGGACCTAACCTTCAGCTAAGATACATTGCACAAGTGAGCAGCCCTGGGGAAATGAGCTTAAGACCATAGTTAGGAATTCAGACTGTAAACCTTGTGTGATGGCCATCAGCATAATAAAGTATAACATTTGTTATACTAACTATGCACATCCACCTTCTTGGTCATGACGTTTCTCTTTTCCCCTCTTCCTCTCCAGCATTTGTTGTCAAGTGGGTCTTTATCATTCTGACTGCAATTACAATTCTTACCAAGAGACCAAAACCTTTCTAATAGAAACAAGAACAATTTATTTATCAACAACCTCCATAATTCTAGTAATAGCCAATATAACTAGTTTTTTAAATACAAAAGAGATAATGCCTCAAAACAACAGTTAGGAGTTTATCTGCGGGCCGGGCGGTGTTGGCACATGCCTTTAATCCCAGCACTGGGGAGGCAGAGCCAGGCGGATCTCTGTGAGTTCGAGGCCAGCCTGGGCTACCAAGTGAGTCCCAGGAAAGGCACAAAGCTACACAGAGAAACCCTGTCTCGAAAAATCAAAAAAAAAAAAAAAAAAAAAAAAAAAAAAAAAAAGAGTTTATCTGCCTCATACAATTTCCATTTTACTGAGGAGCTCACCTATGAGGATTAGCCAGGCTGCCCAGGAACACTTGAAACTCTAACAACTTCTTATACTTTCAGTTGTGAGCCTGGCCTTTAATGGTAGAAACATCTCTCAGGCCTGACTAGCAATTTCTAAGGCCTCAGAAAGCAATAGTGGCCCCATGGAAAGCTTTATAAAGCAGCTGGGCATCTCGAAGTATTTGGAAGGCACTTGGGCTCAAAGAAGGACATAGAGAGTAGTTTACAGGCTAACAAATCAGAAGGCAACCTCATGGTGAGAAGGTCCTTAAAAAGGAAAGCCTCACTTTCACTACATCAGAGGTTCACTTGTGTGTTCTGGTGGAAGGTCCACCTCAATTCCTCTCTCTCATCTCTTTCCCCAAACCTGCCCCCTCAAAGCCCACCAAACATGGCTCCTCCCCCAGATATGCTCAAGACCACTCCCATAGGCTATTTAAACTGCATCCCAGAAAAGAGACACATGGTTTTATGGCTGGAGGATCACTCGGGAATGCTTTACTCATTAAACTGGGGCTTTTTCTAATTTGGTCTCATTAAGAAGGCTGCAGCAGTGGAGAGGCTTATCGGGTGCAAAAAACCCTTCACTGCATCCCCATGGTGAGCTGTTCCTGGACTGTTCCCAGCATCCCACCACTCCTGACAGCTACAGTGGAAGCAGTATGACCTCCACCTCTCTGGATTTCACCATCAGACTTGGTTGACTCCTTGCTTAGCAAGACTCAGGTCCTGGGGATCTCCAGGGACTAGTTCCAGGGATGCAAGGGATTATGCTCCTGGAAGACTTTCTTCATCTCCACAGATATTCACAGATAGGCAAGACAAGAGCTGGGTTAAATATTTATGTACATAGACATATAAATGAAATAATAATAAAAAGAGACAGCCAATTTGAGATGGAGTAAATGAAGAACATAAAATGATTAGAAAGAAGAAAGAGGAGGGAGTTCAATGTGTTTACATCTTAAATATTAATCATGGGACATGGAGCTAAATAGTGAATTCTCAGAAAATAAAATACAAATGACTGACAAACAATTCAAGTGTTTAACATACTTAACTATTGAGGAAATGTAAATTACAACTTCTCTCTAATATCATCTCACCCCAGTAAGAATGCCTATGATGAAAAAGGAAACAATGACACATGCTGTCATTGATATGAGGAAAAGAAACTCAATTTCAAATTTTGAGGGAATACAAACTGGTACAACCATTTTAAAAATCAGTATGGGGTTTACTTAGAAAGGTAACTCTACTCTCTCTGTGTTCTTTCTCTGCTCTCTGCTCTGTTCCCTCCCCTGCTTTCCTCCCCCACCAAGCCTGGCTCCTCTCTTTCTTCTTGCCTTTTCCTCCTAATAAAGCCCTAAAAACTAAAACTAAAACTAAAAAAAAAAAAAAAAAAAAAAAGAATGGTCACTGGAGATATGCCATATGACCCAGCAATACCACCGCCATATATATATATATATATATATGTATATAAAAGGGAATCCACATCCTATTCTAGAGACATCTGCTAGTTCATGTTCATTGTGATTATATCTACAATAACCAGGAAATAGAAGCACCCTAGATTTATATCAACTGATGAATGAATAATGAAAATTGTTGGAGTCATGCAGTGTAATGTTATTCAGATACTGAGAAACTATGGAATTCACAGCTAAACAGATGGAGCTGGAAACAATTATTTTGAGAAACCCAGACCAAGAAAGATAAACATCACACATTTTCTGTCTCTGTGGAAGTTGGTGTTAAATCTTCAGATAAGTGTTTCAATTATAAGACACATAATGTTCATGAAACTAATGAAGTGCCATGGGAACTGCTATGAGTAGAGCAGAGATAAAAATACACATATAAAAAAGGAAACATGGACCAAGTGGAATTAAGCTGAGATGGGGGAGTGGAGGTGGGCATCCAGAGGGAGAAGGGAAAGAGATAAATAAAACCAAAGAACTTTTAAAAAGACATGGAAATTGACTATACTTTAATATCACTAATACACACTCACACACAGACACAAACACATACACAAAAGGAAATGAGAGAGGAGAGAGAAAGACAGAATTAAAATGCAGTTACTCTTAAACAGAGGAACAATGCACCTACTAGACAATGTTGGATAACATATAAAAACTCTGTGCCATGTAGAAATTACTTCTTTTGGAGTTCTTGCCAATTAGGCCCCAAAGACCACTGAAACATTACATTGTATTGCTATTGTTCTTGGCTATTTTCAGGAACTTGATGATAAGACCCTCCTGCTAAAGACTCCATATGCTTGAGTCATATAGCACTGTAAAGAAGCAGAGTTATCCCTCCTGACTTGCTTTCAGAGTGCTGGAAGGCGCTATGCAAGCTTCTTGAGAAGACAAGTAATCATCAGTCATACTCAACTACAAACATTTCTGCCTACAGTAAAGACAGACAAATGAGCTTCTTGTACCTACTTAGTCCTTCCTATGGACTAGTTGGACAAATACAAAGGGTATTGCCAAAGGTGTGGTGATATTTTGTGTATACTCTGACAAATAAAGCTTGCATGAAGATCAGAGGGAAGAGCCTGACAGAGTTAGTCATAGAGGTCTCCTTTAATCCTAGTACTCAGAAGGCAGAGGCAGATGGATCTCTGAATTCAAGTCCACCCAGGACTACAGGAGAGTAATCCAGTCTGAAGAAAGAGAAGCATCCAGGCAGTAGTCGCACATGCCATTAAACCCAGCACTAGGAAGCTTGAGACAGGAAGTGATATGGCTGGGTGAAGACAGGAATATATAAAGCTGGAGGAGGCAAGAGTTCAACCCCTTTTGGCTGAGACTCAGGGTCTTCAGTCTGAGGATTCATGGAGACAGGATCTTCCCCTTTGGGCTGATGAGTTGTCAAGGTGAGAAGTGGCTATGGCTTGTTTCTCTCTGATCTTTCTGTATTTACCCCAATATATGGCTCCAGGTTTTTATTATAAGACCAATTAGGATTCGTGCAACGCAGAGGAACACACCATCTCACTTGGGACCAACATCTTTGTGGCCACCACTCGTGTCCAGTGAGCTCCATGTGAGAACTGGCCCCTTGTGTGTTTATAAACAAACTCACAGACCTTGGCAATGGAGTCTTTATTGCATGCTCCACGGAGGCCTTGAACCTCACAGTTGACATCTATAACATCACCATGGATACTTTGGACTCTGCTTTTTATTTTGGAGAACCTGGTTGTCTGGATATATTTAATGCTACTAGAGTTACAGCTCATTTCTCAGGACAGGCAAACATGTCCAAGATCTCCAGCCTAACACTCAAACAGAGAGAGGCATGATTTTTGACTCATGAATTCTATAGAATAATGAACATAAAGACTTGCTAGGAAAGGTTAGAAAAACCATTAGTGAGATTTCCACAGTTCCTTCCTTTAACATGCCACAATTACATTCAATGGATTCTGAGATGGATAGGGATCTTGAGAACCACAACCAACTCACTATGTAAGCTATTCTAATACACCTTTTAACTATTTATCTGTCTATCTATCATCTATTATTCTATCTATCTATACATACATATATATGTGTACATATATATGTACACACACATGCATACATAGAGAGAAAGAGAGGGAGAAGGAGAGACAGAGACAAAGAGACAGAAAGAGACAGAGAGAGACAGGGAGAAAGAGATTCATTCTATACCCTCTGTTCTTCTGAGAACACTGACCATCTCAGAAAAAAAAACAAAAACAAAAACATTAGCACTGTTTTCAACTTAGCAAGTGACTTAGTTTGGACTATTGTTATGTAAAAACATGGAGGAAAAGCAGCTTATAGAAGAAAGAATTCACATTATGTTAAACTTCAAGTAAGCAATCAGTTACTGTGAAATGTTAGGAGTCAATTTGAAGAATGGCAAGAACCTAGAGGCAGGCTCTGAAGCAGAAGCCATGGAAGAGTGCTGTTTACTGGCTTGTGTAGTGGATAGCCATTCCAACTTTGATCTGGAAGTTCCAAGCCCCATTGAGACTCTGGCAATTGTTGCGCCTACAAGGTGGGGCCAGGGGATCCAAGATCTGGATGGGCCAGTGCTCTCTGTTCCTGGACCTTGAACGGTGGAGGTGGACGAAGCAGAGCTCCAGAGAACACCGCTGGACTGCGATACACCTTCCCCAGACCCTGTGACCTACTTATCCCTTAATTTGTAAGTTATACCATTAAATAAATATCCTTTTAACTATGTGGAGTGGCCTTAATAATTTCACCAATATCTGGCGCTCACGTGGGGCAAATTCCAAAGGCCTGGATGGCTCCTACCCTCTCCTCCCTGGCTGGCGGGTACATAAACCTGCCTGCAAAGTTCCATATAACCAAGGAACACCTACACGGTTCCATTCCCGAAAAAGGGAGGAGCTAGTCTGGTCTCAGTTCCCTAGCTTAGCCCCGAGACCATTGAAAGAAGCACTCCCTTGCTCCCTGAGTGCTGGCTCCAGTTTCTGCCATCTTGACTCTAGCCAAGATCACCAGCAGGCCCTGCTTTGGAGCTGTACCAATGCCACCTGCCTGCTGGCAAGTGCTACTACATGCCCCAAAACCATGAAAGGCAATCATATTGTTTCAAGTAAAGGTACTTGATAATTTTACACCTTAAAATTGACTAACAAATTTTGAGTAATTCTTGTAATATGGCCGACAACATTACCTCACAAGAATTTAAAAACCTTTTTGCCTGTATGATGAATGGTATCTTCCTGGAAATATATGACATTTCAAAGGCTGGCCTGTACCATTTTGGCATTCATCGTAATAATTCACACAGTGTTCAAACACTGGCTTAATAACAAGAACAAAGATGAGTCATTATTGGGACTGATACAGGCTTTAAAAGATATCAATGAATGCTTACAAAAAAAGATTCTCTGGAATCTGCTGATCAGGATTTACAAAACAGGATTGTACCAAAAATTGATCTTATTGATAATAAATGTGAATATTTAATGGACAGAACACTAACTGTCCAGAAACTATATAAAGAAGAAAGATTATCATTAATTGATTAGATAAGGTCCATGGAACCATGTGTTTCTGAGGAACATAAAATCTTCTTTGATTCCATGAGAAATCTGGAGTCCCTTGCCAGAGAGAAGGTTCACTCCCTAGAATAGACCCTAGGTGCTCATTTGCAAGCCCTAGAAGAAACTCTCAGTAAACCTGACAAGGGACCTAATAAGCAGAAGGGCAAGACCTTAGAGGTTGTAACATCTCCAAATGGCCCCCATACCATGGCTTATCCTGTTATCATCCATGAGAGACCAGCAGATGACACACACCCCGAGCCATATAATACATATACATTACAACCAATTTTAACAAGGGACTTTAAAAATATTAAGGAAGCAGTAGTTACATATGGGATACACTCAACATATGTAAGACAGATGTTAAATTCGTGGTCTACCTCACATAGAATCATTCCAGATGACTGGCATCAGTTAATTACAGCTGTTCTAGAATATAGCCGGCAGTTACAGTGGAAAAGCTGGTTGAGAGAAGAGGAAAAAAATTAGAATAAGGTAAAATCAGAGGTTTTTGTGATCTCCCAAGATCAAATACTTGGTGAGGGATGTTTTGCTGACAGAAAAGTACAAGTCAATTATGATGAGCATACAATATCCCTATGCTGTACAGCACCTCTAAATGCTTGGGAAAACCAACTGAGAAATACACAAAGATATTTCAGGGACTGCATGAACCCTTCACTGATTTTTTACAAAGACTGAACACAGCTATAACAAGAGCTGTGCCAGATAAAGAATTAAGAAAAGGATTAACTGTATCCTTGGCATTCGACAATGCTAATGCAGAATGCAGAAGAATACTTACACCATTAAAAATCAGATCAGCTCCTTTGGAAGAATGGATTCAATATACTAATGATGTTCAGTCTCTTAACTACAGTAATGAGGCTTGGATAGAAGAGACAAATCCCAGAGGTGAAAGAAGGCCCTGTATTACCAAATGTTTTAAATGTGGTACACCAGGTCATATAAGTAAAAACTGTACATGGGGTACTCCTAGAAGTAATACTCTTTCTAGGAATAGCCTAAACAGGAGACCCCAACAGCCTCCTGGATTATGTAGAAGATGTGGCAAAGGTCGACATTGGACCAGTGAGTGCAGTTCAAAATAGATATACAAGGCAACTCTTTACTGGCGGGAAACGCCTCAGGGGGCCTCTTGCAGGCCCCCAAACCAAACGTAGTATGAACATTCCCTGCCACTGTGGAAGAAATTCTTCTCCAGAACAACTGAACAAACCAATGCTTTATGTAAAAACCAATACTGCAATGGATGATAAAACAGCTTTGATAGATGGATCACAGTTTACAAAGAACACTATAAAACAAATATTGGCAGACTTCCATAAATGAATAAAGACCAAAGCTTAGAATTCAAATTAACAGCCTGGGTCTGGAGGACCTGGTAGACACAGGTGCAGATGTGACTATACTTACACCAAAATCATGGCATCTGAATTGGCCTCTTCAAGAGGAAGATGTCCAACTTTTAGGGATTGGCACCCTATCTCAGATAAAACAGAGTTCGAGATGGGTTGAATGCATAGGGCCAGAAGGACAGAGAGGAAGGCTGAAGCCATATGTAGCATATGTAGCAGTAAATCTTTGGGGATGAGATCTGTTACAACAGTGGAATACCCAGATTAAAATTCCTACAATCTCAGAAAAGAATTATAGACCAATGCATGTTTCTAGGGATAATATCATAACATGGCATAAAAAGTAATCACCAACCATTCAGGCTGTTCACAAACAGAACATGACTGTTGTTGAACTCTCAGAAGTACCAACTGCCTTACCTTTAAAAAGGCTAACTAATAGCCGGGCCGTGGTGGCGCACGCCTTTAATCCCAGCACTCGGGAGGCAGAGGCAGGTGGATCTCTGTGAGTTCGAGGCCAGCCTGGGCTACCAAGTGAGCTCTAGGAAAGGCGCAAAGCTACACAGAGAAACCCTGTCTTGAAAAACCAAAAAAAAAAAAAAAAAAAAAGGCTAACTAATAAAGCTGTCTGGGTTGGACAATGGCCTTTGACAAAAGAGAAGCTACAAGTTTTAGAACAGCTGGTTCAAGAGCAGTTAAATGCTCAACACATTGAAGAAACTACCAGCCCTTGGAATTCTCCTGTATTTGTTATTAAAAAAAAAAGTCTGGTAATTGGAGAATGCTGACAGATCTGAGAGCTATTAATAAAGTAATTCAGCCTATGGGCTCCCTACAGACTGGGATGCCCTTGCCCTCTCTGCTACCCAAAGAATAGCCTATAATAGTTATTGACTTAAAAGACTGTTTCTTTACCATACCCTTACAAGAAAATGATAGAGAAAAATTTGCCTTCACAATACCTAATTATAATAATTCTCAGCTAGTCAAGAGATATCAATGGAAGGTCCTCCCACAGGGAATGTTAAATAGCCCTACTTTGTGGCAATACTTTGTGCAAAAACCATTGGAGATAATTTGTGTAAAGTTTCCACAATCCATCATTTATCACTATATGGATGATATCCTATTAGCTGATCCAAACTTAGATACATTAGAAAGCATGTTTGAAGAAGTAAAAAAAAGGTTTGCCTCACTGGGGACTGCAAATTGCTCCTGAAAAAATACAAAGGGGGAGATTCTATTAATTACTTAGGATATAAGATTGAGCCACAAAAAATTAGATCACAAAAGATACAACTAAGCAGAGATAAATTGAAGACTCTTAATGATTTTCAAAAGTTATTCGGACGCATTTCCAACTTACTGGGTATCATGGGAATACCCAAAAATGGAATATGAAATTTGGCTAATATTCTAGAGGGGGACAAAGAATTAAATAGTCCAAGAGAATTATCAGCCGAAGCTGAGAAGGAAATGGCTCTAGTAGAAAAGATAATTCGAGAAGCACATGTGGATTGTGTGGATCCAGAATTTAAATGGATTCTTGTCATATTCCACTCCAGACATTCCGCAACAGGTATTTTGATGCAGAGGGAAGATATTATATTGGAATGGATATTCCTACTAGGTAAACCAAATAAGAAATTAAAGACATATAGAAAAGATCTCTGATTTGATCCAAAAGGGTAAATTAAGACTTCGTCAGTTGACAGGAATAGACCCAGCAGAAATAGTAGTACCTTTAACTAAAGAGGAAATTTCATCACTATGGAGACAAAATGAATACTGGCAGAGAGCCTGCAGTAACTTTTTGGGAGAGATTAACAACCACTATACCAAAAGCAAGAGAATGAATTCATAAAGAAGACAGAATGGGTCCTTCCTCACATTGTATGACAAAAGCCAATTTCTGGAGTCCTCACATTCTATACTGATGCAAATAAATCAGGGAAAGCAGGATATAAATCAGGAGAGTTAAATAAAGTGGTACAATTTCCATACTGCTCTGTACAATAGGCAGAACTGTATGCCATTCTTATGTGTGGGGCGTTTACCCACCAACCCCACAGCTCCCCAGAGTTTTCTTGAGTGCGAGCACCAGGAAATATTAGATAGAAGGATTTATAGTGGAAAATCTTGTGCAGATAAACATATAGAACATAAAGGATAGCCTCAAGAGGGCCTGGAACCTATTCCAACGGCCCCAACTGTCTCTGACACAGGGTTGTTATAGAGATGCCAAGGAGTGGAGCAAAAGACCTCCTCCTCCAGCACAGCCAAGTGCAGAGCATCTCAGACACCTGCACTCAGGCCCATGGTCCTAATCATCCTCCAAGTAGACCTGCTGGGTAAAGCCACGAGGAACCCGAGAATGGGCTCCCACAGGTCCCCCCTTCTTAATATATATATAAAAAATATTAATGTCTTACAGCAATCTCCATAGCTGTTACACCTCCCAGTATGGGAGTAGAGGATGATATAGATGGCATTTCTCTTTTGAATTAGGTCCAAGGTGACTACAGCAGTCTTAGCTGCTTCAAGCCCTTTCTAAACCAAAACTCTTAAGGCAACTGCAAACTTAAAGAATGCCTTAGCTTCATCATTACCATTAACAGGTTAACATAAATATTGCTATACATAGTCACAATTCTCTCAATCTTACAACTCAAAGCAAACTCTTAACAGAACCATTTGAATTAGCATATATGGTACTATATATAGTTAACAATTTTCTCTGTCTTACAACTTTAACTCAGTCATTTGAATTTTCTTGTTAACAGAACATAGGAAAATCTTCGATGTAGTCACATCAAACTTAAACACTTCCTTAACTCCACAAAACCAGGGTGCATTAATATCAATAGGTTTAACATAATTTCTGCAATCATAATTCAACCTCATAACTCCTCCTTTTCTTTATAATTTTTTAAACAAAATCTCAAACCTAGTTAGAGGAACCCAAACTTATACAATTCCTACAAACCCATAATGAAAAGCAATATTTTCAATCTAACCATTAACACTTTGAAAACTTTTAGCAAAACATCCAAAGAGATTTATAAAACTCTTTACACTTTAAATTTTAGTATACCCATTTGCATTTTTTTACTAACATAACATTAATCCACTCAAATAAGAAAATGTTTTTTTAAATTACATAGACTAAGTAATATTAACTCTCCTTTTTCTTTGTAATTTTTAAAGCAGTCTCAAGCCTAGTTAGAAAACCCAAACTTTTTCATTTAAACAGTTCCATTTGTAACACAAAACCAGTTCCTTAAGTAATTCCATTTTTACATAAACAGTTCCACAAAACAATTCATGAATCACCAGTTAATAAAGCATATATGCATACACAAAACTGCATCTTGATTCTATGTAGAAATAAATTTCTTCATTTAACCCAATTCCAGAAAACTGTTCCTAGGTCATTACTCAAAATTGTCCCATTGCAATGAAATCTCTAGTGTTTATTTCATTTCTTACGTCTTAAAATTCAAATGATAAATTCTGGTACTAGCCTTCCAAATATGAGAAATCCATAACCAAAATCTTTTTGTAATTTTATCTCATTTTAAGTTCAAAAAGTTCAAACAAGAAAAATTCTGGTATCAGGCTTTCACTTTCAAATATGAAGAGACATTTTTCAAACAAAACTTTATGCAGTTAATAATTTTTGTTCAAACAAGCGTCTCTGAACTTTTATTCTCAAGCCAGAGACCTTTTTAGGTACAGTAGTATTCTAAACCGCACTGTTTTTTATGTTAGCTCAGGTTTCTCTGTGTTGCGTCGATTTTCCATGGATCTCAGCTGCGGATGACTTGTTGTGCTGGTTCTGGCGTCTGCCATTCTTAGCTTCTTAGCAGCTTCTGGAGCTTTTGAAACCATTTAGACTGCCTACTTTGCAGTCTACTGGGACACTAACCTTCTGTGTCTCGGGTTCTTTTAACATATACATTAAGAATAGACTCATATTTAACATTTACATTTTACAAACTCACATAACATTTTTTTTGCCTTGCAAAGCATTTATACTCACATTCAACATTTACACGTTTTTACAAACTCACATACAACGTATTAACATCTACTTATTTATACTTTTTAAGAAAACTATTGAAGTACTTTAGTAAATATATTTATTTACTTCTTATATACTTCTTATCTTATTTCTTATTTAAACTTACATTTACAATTAGTATCTTTACTTTTTACAAGCTTATTACTACATGTTTTAAGACTACCTTAGATACTTCTTACAAGCTTATATTCTTAAAGGAACTCTATAGATCTATTTTACAAACTTATATAGGGCTACCATTAGCATATATTTAACTTAGCAAACACCTAAAGATTTCTTAACACAGAGATCTAACAAGAGAATATTTTTTACAAACTCATATCTTATTTTTTTTTTATTTCTTACTCTTAATTATTATCACTATCTCTATTAGAAAGATTCTCTTTCAGGAAGTACGTACATCATTTCTAAAGTTTAGAGTTCATAGTCAGCTTTGTTATAAAGCACTGGGGATTTAGTGAGTGTTTTCATTATAGAGTTGTGATACTTGTTGCTAGGGGATTGTAACATTCTCCGGACAAAGCCAAACCCCAAAGTTGCCGATTTCTCTCAGCCTTTCTGGACCAGCAGAGATGCACTGTCAGCGGTAGATAGTCTTTAACTAGAGGCTGTCCCTTCACCCAAATTCATAATAATTCCCCTAAGTGCTTCAATTCAGACAAACGTTTCTCTTACAGCAGTTTTTTTGGTTTGTTCTATCGAAAAACTTCACTTCACACTGAGGGTGAAATTACCGTATTTAGCCGCTGTAAAGCTCTTTGCCAAAAACTGCACAGCTATTAGGTGATATTTTAAGGATTTTAAAGTGACTTGTTTGCTCTTATAGGTAGCTTTTTGTCATCCAACTACTATAAAAACTTTGGACAGCTGTTAGTGTAAATAAGGCATTTTACCAATGGAGCCCCAAACCGTGAAGCACCTAGTTCCATATCCTTTCAATTTTTTCCAATGGAACTGACACTTAAACTCTTAAACGATTTTCTTTTTTATTCTTTTAAAAGCTGTATTTTAAGTTTACCATGAACGTATTTTTGAGCTGACAAAAGTGTTTCAGGGCAATGTCACCATGTTTAGCAGAAAAACTACCTTTCCCAGAATGCATTTCCCTTATATCAGTCCATAATAATATCAGTCCCTTATATCATTTTCCTTACATCATTGATTTCCCATAGTTCTTTTCAGGTCTGAGAGTCAACTGGTTCTCTTTTACTAGACTTGCCTGGGAGGTTTAAACAAAGTCTCTTGCCTTTGTAACCGGAGATTTGAACAAACATTTTACATTTTCAGCTATGGGACATTGGGAGATTTCTATTCTTTCCTCAGCTGGCTTGAACAGGTGTCTCTCCTTTATTTGACACTGGCCCCGGATCAGAACCACACCTGCCTCGTTAGCGTGCATTGAGGCTGGCATTTCTGATAGCAGCTTTCCTTGGGGCTTGTGTTTGCCTTAGCCAGTCAGTGAGAAGCAAGATCATTTATAACAGCTTTTCCATAGCTCCTTTAGAGAGATTTTTCTCCCACTGATCTATCTAATTTTGCTTGCTCCTTCCTTCCCCAGATGCAGAGCTTCAGGTATCTGTCTGCAGCTCTGTTTCTCTGCTAGCTGCCTTTAGAGGTAGGGGCTTTTTTTTCTCCCCCTGAATCTGCCTCAAATTCTAGCAGCTTTTTCAGGTCATATTATTTTTGAGGAGGATTATGTCCCTACTCTGTTTCTTCAGAGTCTTTCTCCCAGACAATTTCCAGTTTGGTCTCAATTTATCTCCTCTACCACAGAAACAGTTTCCAACACTACAGTGGCACAGTGGCGGCTTTCCCTGCTACTGAAGGTAGGAGATATTTTGTCTGTTTGTGTTTTCAGGATCTGTGTGGTTTGCATACAGACTGGAAATCTAACAAGGGAGGTTTTTGCCACTTCTAAACTCCCATTAGGACAGGTGTTTTGCCTCATCAGGCCTTCACCTGGACCAGTCCCCCAGTGGGTTGTATGTGTTTGTCTGGGTGCTCAAGGGCAGAGCTTATGCCACAGGAAACCCCCCCCCCCAACTCCCTCATCTCAGGGAGTCAGTTGAAACAAAGCTTTTCTCAAAGAGGTGCTTTCTCTGACAGAAAAGAAAGTTTTACTCCTGGATAGTTCTGTTCTGCCCTGGCTGGGCTCTTTCCCCAGACAGCGTTCTGACTTGGCAGCACGACTGCTTCAGACACAGTTCAGCTTTACTGTTTTCCCAGAAAGGTCCTTTCTCTGATAGGAAAGTTTTTTCTCAGATTTCTTTTTGCAGCTATGGACCTGTCAACCCGGGACTTGTAGGAAAGCAGACAACTGTGCTGTTCCCACCGGCTTTAGCTTTGTTTATTCATTAGCAATCTTCCCCTGGGTCCTGCACCTTCCTGCCTCAGCTCTGTGCTCCAGGAAGTTTACAACTGCAGGAAGCCTAGTATCCCCGAAATGCACTCCAACTCAGAGACACTGGCCAGTCACCTCTGGGTTTTTGTTCAGAAGTGAGGATAAAATGCTAACAGTTTGCATTGCTTCAGGGGATCTTTGCATTAGGATGATTAGGAGCACCTTTTCATTCTGAAATGCTCACTCAGAAACAAAGCACTTGATGCCTCAGCTTGGCTGTAACTGAAAAGCTTGGCTTTTTTGCTTTTCTCAGGGCAAAGTTTCCTGCCCTTTGGGGCTCTCTGTAGCTCTTCACCCACACTCTCCCCAAGCATTTCCCTCAGGGTACTCTGACCCACTGTCTTTTACTAGCTTGAAGAGACAGAGCTTAGAAGGGGTTTTTAGAAACTTGTCCTTGCCTCCTGCATTGCAGGGATGATTTTTAAAGCTTGAAAGAGAACTTAGAGGTTTTGCTGTGTTAAGAGGTTTGTTGTTTTCTCTTAGAGCTAATCACAGGTGGTCCCCATACTAATATCTTCAGGTGATTCTAATTTTTGTCCTTCTGAGAAAGTTAAAGGCTTTAGTTTTTAAGTTTAAGAGAGCTTTTGAGAAAGATTAAGGCGTTTAGAGAGATTTTTCCCCCAAAATTTTCAAGAAAACCTTTATAGTTTAAGAGAAAGTTTTTTTTCCCCCAAGAGAGAAAGACCAACTTTCCCCAAAACTTCTGAACTTTAAACCTTGGCTTTTTACACCCCCATTTTTGCCTCAGGGAGAAATCACTTTCTCCTGCCACTTGGACTTAGCATTTCAGCTGTCCCCAGGACTACAGCTTCCATAAAAAACTTTTTCTTCCCCATAAGCTCAGAGAAGAGCTTTTTACTACCCGTAAAGCCCAAAGAACGATTTTCCCACAGTTTGCATTCATAGCCCCCAAAGTTAGAAAATTGAAGAGTTTTACTGTCTAGTTGCCTTATTTTTTCCTACACAATCTCACACTTCTAAGTTTTTCCTACAGTATATTACTACCCTATACCTTATACTTATTTTTCACAGATAGAAATTGAGAAAGGGATAGAAGTTAGAAAATTTTGACAGAAAAGAATTTTGCTGCAGCATCGAACATCCTTCCAGTCCGCTTTCCTTTTCTCTTGAGGATAAAACCCCTGCCTCTCAATAATATATATAAAAAATATATATTTTCCATAACGTCAGCATGCCTTTCCACTGGCAGGCCTGACTCAGCACTTTCACCAAAAACTCTGTAATAAAACTATTATTTTCCTTTATCTCTAGTCCCTATTACTTTGTCTTTAGTCCCTGTTCATTTGTCTTTATTCCCCCCCCCTGTTTTTAGTCCCCCCTTTTTTCCTTTAGTCCCGTTTTTTTCTTTTTTCTTTAGTCCCTGTTCATGGCACCATTCTGTGGGGCATTTCCCCACCAACCCCACAGCTCCCCAGAGTTTTCTTGACTTCGAGCAGCAGGAAATATTAGATAGAAGGATTTATAGTGGAGAATATTGTGGAGATAAACAGATAGAAAATAAAGGATAGCCTCGAGAGGGCCTGAAACCTATTCCAATGGGCCCCGACTGTCTCTGACCCAGGGTTTTTATAGAGACACCAAGGGGTGGAGCAAAAGACCTCCCTGTGGTGGTAATCTAATTGTACTGAATTATTATTTTGATTGTATGTTAATAAATAAAGTTGTCCGGGGGTCAGAGCTATTAGAGCCATAGCAAGAGTGTGGCGATGGTGGCACACGCCTTTAATCCCATAAGATCTCTGTGTGTTCAGGGATATAGTCAGCATTGGAGACATATGCCTTTAAGACCTAGGGGGCTGTACATTCAGACAGTGACGAGGCAGTCATGTGTTTGGGTTTACAACCAATGAGAAGGCAGAACAACATACTATAAAAAAACGAACCGACAGGAAGTAGCTCTCTTTTCGCGAAGCTGGGACAGCAGGAGGAAGGGTGAGATTTTAGCTCTGAGCTCTGACTTCTCGGCTTTCTCTTTTACATTGTTTCTGTGTTTCTTATTTAATAAGACGGTTGGTTACATCTACATCTGGCGCCCAACATCCATTAAAAACTGCTTGGCTTGGCGGCAGGTCCGCTTTCCCGCAAGGGCGGCAGGCGGCCCGCGGCGGCGGCGGCGGCACGCGGCGGCCAGCGGCGATCGGCTTCTTAGTCCGAGCAGTGGCTTCTTAGCCTGGGTCTAGTTCTGCTTGACCTCAGGCTGGACTATCGGTGAGCTGCTTGCTTAAATCCTGCTTGCTTAAAGCCGGTGCTACAAACAACTCAGACCTGCCCTGCTGAACAGGGCCCTGCCTGTAAAGCCAACGCATGTGGTCGGAGCTTAAGGAAGTCAGACCCAAGCCTTGACTCGGCACAAGAGGGAACACGTGGCTGCATTTAAACTTTAGCCAGCTAGCTCTCTCTCTCTCTCTCTCTCTCTCTCTCTCTCTCTCTCTCTCTCTCTTTCTCTTTGGATTTACACCTGGGACACTAGGTGGCTGCTTTGAAAATCCCCTTGGATTTCTACTGTTCTACGCAGATTTGGTAAGTCATAACATATCAGATATTTTAAAGGAAACTATCTAAAAGAGAATTTTTTTCCACATTAAAAAACAAATGGATTTTATGTGTACATTGGAAGAAAATTGGTTTTTTGATCGAAATTTTAGGCAGTCTGGCAATGGAACAACTATATAATATTAGTATTGGTGGAATTATGCACCTTATCACTATAATAATCCACATTTTAATATTTAAAAAGATAGTCAATTTAAGTGCCAGGATAACAGCTTTAGAAGAACTTGTTAAACCTGTAAAAATTCAGACAGAAGAAATTAACAGTGAAGTTGTTTCAAGTCGGGATCATAAGGTTGCAGAAAGAAAGCCTGTTTTCACACAGTCACCCTTAATTTATCCTGTAACCGTACAGCAGATGCCTGATCAAATGGCTACACAAAATAATTGGGCTCCAATTGAAATGTTGGATTTAAAAAGGTTTAAGGAGGCAATAGTATCTTATGGCATGCATTCCCCATATGTAAAGCAAATGTTAAACTCTTGGTCAACATATAATAGGATAGTACCACAGGACTGGCGGGACCTTGCACAAGGTGTTCTGGAACCCAGCCAGAGACTTCAATTTCTGACTTGGTTTAAGGAGGAGGCTAAAAACATAGAAAAACAATGGAGGGATAAAGGAATACAAGTTTGCCAGGATCAGCTTATGGGCGAAGGCCAATATGCTTCAGCACAAACACAATGTTTATATGATGTCCAAACCCTAATTTTATGTCGAACGGCAGCCTTGAATGCATGGGACAGAGTTGAGGAACCAGGAAAAAAATCTGAGTCATTTACAAAGGTGATGCAAGGCCCCAAAGAGTCTTTTACTGATTTTCTACAAAGACTGGCTTCAGCAGTAAAGAGAATGGTCTCGGATTCAGAAGCTGGTAAGGCAATAATTGAATCTTTGGCCTTTGAGAATGCAAATGCAGCATGCAAAAGAATAATCAGGCCATTAAGGGCAAGATCTGCACCTATGGAAGATTGGATTAGAGAAACAATTAATGTTGAAGCTGATGAGCATGATGATACATGGGTAGGAGAAGTAATTTCAAAAGGTTTGAGGAGTGTTAGATGTTTTGGATGTGGAAAGCAAGGACATTTGAAAAGGGACTGTAGACAGGTCATTCCCAGAAACAATGTTTCTTCAAGGAACAATGGCAACAGAATGCCCCTTCCTTCTGGAGTATGCAGAAGGTGTGGTAAGGGAAAACACTGGACCAACGAATGTAGATCAACAAAGGACAGACAGGGTAATTCTTTGCCTCAGTCTTCGGGAAACTCCCAGAGGGGCCTCAGGCAGGCCCCCAGTGCAAATCCAGTTCAAACCTTTCCGGCAGCCATAGAGGAAATGCCTGCTCTGGAGAGCGATTAAATAACCAAATGCCTATTGGAATAAATCATGCTGGTCAGGATGATGAAACAGAGAGAATAGAAAATTCAGGAGAAAACATAAAGAAAATTTTTTGGCAAACTTCTATTAATGAACAAAGACCAAAATTAACAATAAAAATAAATGGTGTTTTGTTGTCTGGTCTGGTAGACACAGGTGCGGATGTTACCATAATTGCACCAGAATTTTGGCATCCAACTTGGCCTCTTCAGGAGGTAAACGTTCAACTGTTAGGAATTGGAACATTATCTCAGGTGAAACAGAGTGCAAGATGGCTCGAATGTATAGGTCCAGAAGGACAGAGAGGAAAATTAAAACCATATGTGGCTAACATAACTATGAACCTGTGGGGTCGAGACTTGTTGCAACAATGGAATCCTCAGATTAACATCCCTCCAATCTCAGAAACAAATCATAAACTAGCACATGTTACTGAGAGAAATATTAGAAGATATTGTTCTAATGAGTGGTCACCAGCCATCCATATTATACAAGAACAGGGCACAATAACTGATGATCTTCCAAAGACACCAACAGCTCTACCTTTAAAATGGTTAACAGACAAGCCTGTATGGGTCCAGCAATGGTCTTTAACAACAGAGAAACTCCAGGCTTTAGAAGAGCTGGTAGAAGAACAGTTAAATGCTCAGCATATTGAAGAATCAACCAGCCCTTGGAATTCTCCTGTATTTGTTATTAAAAAGAAATCTGGTAAATGGATAATGGTAACAGACCTTAGAGCAATTAACAAAGTAATTCAGCCAATGGGCTCTCTACAATCTGGGATGCCTTTGCCTACTCTGTTACCAAAAGGATGGCCTCTCATAGTTATTGATTTAAAAGACTGTTTCTTTTCAATACCCTTACAAGAAAAAGACAAAGAAAGATTTGCTTTTACAGTGCCTACTTATAATAATTCTCAACCGGTTAAAAGATTTCAATGGAGGGTCCTCCCACAGGGAATGTTGAATAGCCCAACTCTGTGCCAATATTTTGTACAACAGCCATTGGAAGTGATACGTAAAAAATTTCCTAAATCTATAATTTATCATTATATGGACGATATTTTACTAGCTGACTCAAATGCAGATACTTTAGAAATAATGTTTGAAGAAGTAAAGAAAATTTTGCCTTGCTGGGGATTACAAATTGCTCCTGAAAAGATACAAAGAGGAGATTCTATTAATTATTTAGGATATAAAATAGAGCTACAAAAAATTAGACCCCAGAAGGTGCAAATTCGGAGAGATAGACTACAGACTCTTAATGACTTTCAAAGATTATTTGGAGATATTTCTCATCTACGAACTATTGTTGGGGTAAAAAATGATGAACTGACTAATTTGTTCAGAACCTTAGAAGGTGACAAGGACTTAAATAGTCCAAGAGAATTATCACCTGAAGCTGAGAAAGAATTGGCCTTGGTAGAAAAGAAAGTGCATGAAGGACACGTGGATCGTATTGATCCAAAGCTGGATTACATTTTGGTTATTTTACCTTCTAGGCGTTCTCCTACTGGAATATTAATGCAGAGGGAAGATATTATATTGGAATGGATATTTTTACCAAATAAACCAAATAAAAAATTAAAAACTTATGTGGAAAAAATCTCTGACTTGATTTACAAAGGAAAACTGAGACTTCGTCAATTAGCAGACATAGACCCAGCAGAAATTGTTGTACCATTAACTAAGGAGGACATTGAAAAATTATGGACAGAAAGTGAACCTTGGCAAAGAGCTTGCAGTAATTTTTTGGGAGAAATTAACAGCAAATATCCCAAAAGCAATAGAATTGATCTTATAAAGAGAGCTGATTGGATCTTGCCTCGAATTGTACGGCAAAAACCCATATCTGCAGTTCGTACATTTTATACAGATGCCAACAAAGAAGGAAAGGCAGGTTACAAATCAGAAAATTTAAGTAAAGTGGTTCAAAGTCCGTATAATTCAGTTCAAAAATCAGAATTGTATGCTATTCTGTTGGTATTAATGGATTTTTCAGAACCTCTCAACATAGTAACTGACTCTCAGTATGCTGAAAGAGTGGTGTTACATATTGAGACTGCAGAATTTATCCCTGATGCTTCAGAATTAACTTCACTATTTATTCAATTACAAGATACAATCAGGAAAAGGAATCATCCTTTATATATAACTCACATTCGATCCCATACTGGTCTTCCAGGCCCTCTAGCACAAGGCAATGATGAGATTGATAAATTATTGATAGGAAATGTGCTGGAGGCCTCAGAATTTCATAAAAAACATCACGTCAATAGTAAAGGTTTAAAAAAGGATTTTTCCATAACCTGGAAACAAGCCAAAGGAAGAGTAAAGAAATGTCCTACTTGTTCCTTCTACAATCAAACGCCATTACCAGCAGGATGTAACCCAAAGGGTACTCAGAGAAATGAGATCTGGCAGATGGACGTGTTTCACTTTGCAGAATTTGGAAAATTGAAATATGTACACCACACTATCGATACTTATTCAGGATTTCAATGGGCAACTGCTTTGAGTTCTGAAAAAGCTGATTCTGTAATCACTCATTTGCTAGAAGTTATGGCCATCATGGGTATACCTGCACAAATCAAAACTGACAATGCTCCATCATATGTCTCTGTTAAAATGAAACAGTTTTTTGCTTATTACAATATAAAGCATATTACAGGCATACCACATAATCCTACAGGTCAAGCAGTTATAGAAAGATCAAACAGAACTCTAAAGGATATGCTAAACAAACAGAAATGGGTAACAAAAACCCCCAGAAATAGACTGCATAATGCTCTTCTAACTTTGAATTTTCTGAATGCCAATGAGAAAGGAACAACAGCTGCAGAGAGACATTGGATAATAGAAAAAACTACAGAATTAAATCAGCCTATATACTTTAAGGATGTGCTGACCTCAGAATGGAAACCAGGGTATGTATTACATTGGGGACGAGGTTTTGCTTTTGTTTCTACAGGAGAAGATAAGCTGTGGGTACCATCAAAATTGATAAAGGTTCGATTTGAACAAGACAGACCTCTTAATTGAGGAGGTGATAGTTCATCAACCAGCATGAACATCCAATTTAAACTAACTTGTATCAATAACACATGCCTTTTCATTTAATCAGATAATAACTTGTCAAAAGGAAACATCCCCAAAATTAGTCTTGGGGAAAGGTTTTTGTTTTTGTCTTTTAGGAGAATGAAGGTTAAGGAATCTGAAGAACACTGGACAAATGAGACAACTGAAGAAAAGTGACAAATCATCTATCCCAAGAAACAGAGTGAAACGGTGTATGGGTATATATTACCTAAAAAAATTTTATGTCTTCCTAAATGTTTGTTTCTGCTTTTCTCTAAAGATTTAACACTATTGGTCTTCTAACAGTCCCAGTTCAATTAAAATTTAAAGCTGACTTTGGAGTTGGAGAATGGCTCTCTCCTTCTTTAAAATCAAGCATGTTGTTAAAAGGTAAATGCATACTCCCTGTATCATGCCAGAATAAGAGCCATCTTCTGCTATGGTACAGGACAAAAGCAAAATTAATTAAGGGACTATTCTATTACTAATCTCAACTCTTTGATTCTATTCTGATTCTTTAAACTTTTCTCAAAGTATAAATTTTATATCAAAATTTACAAGATTAATATATATATATATATATATATATATATATATATATATACATTTTAAACTTTTTTAAGATATGAATGGTCACATAGAGTACTAATTAATTCTAGAAAAAATGCTAGCTGCATATATATGTTTTTGTGTTCGAGTCTCTTATCAGTTTTCTGCAGGAAGTCATGGCCAAGCCAAACATCAACTGAAGTCTCCAGAAAGAAGATGGGGCCCCACAACAACAACAATTCCACGTCGACAATAATAATATCATTAAGCTGACAAACATCATCCATAGATCAGCTTTGAAGTATAAGATGCTCAGAGCAATTTTGAGATGACTAGCTGAGATGATCCAGTCTCAAAGACTACTTGAATAAAGACTTGAGATAAACCCTGAACTTTGGCATTATACACAGACTGGATAATGAAGGATATAGTTACCTCTCCTAGAATTTGACAATTAACCTAAAATTTTTCTTTCAGGATAAAGAAAACTTCGCCCATACCCAGCAGGAAGCAATTTTAAGAATACGACGCCCACATTCCCAAAGAGGTGGTGTGGGGCGGGTGGCTTTTTGGTCTTTTTAATGGGTTTTGGGTCTGGGATAATTTTCAGTATTTAGGGGGGTTGGTTACAAGTTATTGTCAAGGGTTAGGAAAAAGGCTAAGCAAAGGAGATTAGATTTAAGGTTCTTGTTTAAAAAAAAGAGAAAGAAAGAAAAGAAAAAGACAATTACTAATTTTAAATACTTTACATTGGATTGGATTGTTTTATATTGTATACAAATTTGAAATTGATATTGTTAGAAAATGCTATATGTATATTTCTAATTGTATTTATACCATTCATTTAACAATGTAATGCAAATTTCTGATCCTTGAATGTTATTATTATCAACTATTAGGATATAAAGAAATGAAAGTTAGTAGTTAGACATTACAATAGAACTTGTAGTCATATTAGATATGTTTTAAAAATTGAGCAGAGATGTTTTAGACAGGTCATCTTCAAACCCTTCAGAGATCTACAGAATATGGCATTTACAATGTTTTAATAACTTAGAAATTTTTCTTTTTTGAGACATGTCGGCTCCTGGCAGTACCAATCTACTTTAGAGAAAATATGGGCATTGAAGAAACTGCATATGGAGTCAACTTTCATTCTGGCAAAAGTTAGCCACTGGACAACAAAGTATCCTCGAATCAACAGGACAAAATGGACAGACAGAACACGAAACAAGGGACTACTGATTCTTGCCAAAACAAGTGTGGTTATGGCTTTATCGAAAGGCATCTTCTGAGGCCAGGACAATATGGCCCCATCCCTGAAGTGGCCTTTGCATCCGGAAAAGGTACAGTGCCCTTTTCTTCGAAGGCAGCTTAACAGGCAGAGGGCCGATGGATTCTGTTGTACAATGGAACAGCAGCTGAAAGCTCATGCCTCTCAAAAGTAGACTGGCATTTAATAGAGGGATGTGGAGAAGAAGGGGATGCTGAGATGAAGCCATATATACACAGCCAAGAAGAATGGACAGCTGAATTAAAAAACTGTCAACAATTTCCAGAATTTAAAATCCTGAATCATGACAGGACAGTAGTGGAATTCAGGTGTTTCTGGTACGTGGACTGCTCTCACCCAATGTGAGGTTGAACTGTTGACCTTGTGTACATCCTACTTCACAAATGAGTCTGTCAGATACACTAAGCCTATAGGCTGAAGATGATGCCCCAACACTGCGGAGAAACCTCAGGTGACTGCCCAGGCAGCTGGCTGTTTCTGTCAACTCACAAAATTTTTTGGAAGTTGCTTGCATGCACTTCCTGTTTTTATTTTTGTTAGCTAATATTATTCCCTTCTTGGGTCTCTGAGGGAGATGAAGATTAGTTAGTTATGGTTGAAGATTAGTTAGTTATAGTTGAAAATTAATTAGGATAGAAAGTGCATTAGATACATCTTGGATTTACCAAAATAGGATAGATAATGGAATTATTTTCTCTGATTTGTCAAATACCTGTTTAGGTATTTATTACTTGTATATATTGTATATAGTTATTGTACTTTTGTATATAGTTTTTCTTTTGTTAGTTATAACCTTTTGCTTTCTTTTTCTTTTTATTAAAATAGAAAAGGGGAAATGTGGTGGTAATCTAATTGTACTGAAATGTGATTTTGATTGTATGTTAATAAATAAAGTTGTCCGGGGGTCAGAGCTATTAGAGCCATAGCAAGAGTGTGGCGGTGGTGGCACACGCCTTTAATCCCATAAGATCTCTGTGTGTTCAGGGATATAGTCAGCATTGGAGACATATGCCTTTAAGACCTAGGGGCCTGTACATTCAGACAGTGACGAGGCAGTCATGTGTTTGGGTTTACAACCAATGAGAAGGCAGAACAACATACTATAAAAAAACGAACCGACAGGAAGTAGCTCTCTTTTCGCGAAGCTGGGACAGCAGGAGGAAGGGTGAGATTTTATCTCTGAGCTCTGACTTCTCGGCTTTCTCTTTTACATTGTTTCTGTGTTTCTTATTTAATAAGACTGTTGGTTACATCTACACCTCCCCCTCCCCCAGCACAGCCAAGTGCAGAGCATCTCAGACACCTGCAATCAGGTCCGTGGTCCTAATCATCCTCCATGTGGACCTGCTGGGTAAAGCCACAAGGAACTCGAGAACAGGCTCCCAGACTTATGGTACTGATGGACTTCACAGAACCCCTCAATATAGTCACTAACTCTCAATATGCAGAGAGAGTTGTTTACATATTGAAACTGCTGAATTTATTCCTGATAATACAGAATTAACTTCATTATTCATACAATTGCAGGAAATCATCAGAAAAAGGGAACGTCATATATATCACATATCACATCCCATACAGGTCTGCCAGGACCTCTAGCACAAGGTAATGATGAGACTGATCAGTTACTAATAGGTAATGTGCTAGAAGACTCAGAATGTCATAAGAAATACCTTGTAAATAGCAAAGGTTTGAAGAAGGATTTCTCCATCACTTGGCAACAGGCTAGGGATGTTGTGAAAAAATGTCCTACTTGTTCCATCTATAACCAAATTCCATTACCTACAGGGAGCAATCCAAAAGGTATACAAAGAAATGAAATTTGGCAAATGGATGTGTTTCATTTTGCAGAATTTGGAAGATTAAAGTATGTACATCATACCATTGACACCTATTCAGGATTTCAATGGGCAACTCCTATGAGTTCTGAAAAGGCTGATTCTGTGATTACACATCTATTAGAAGTTATGGCCATCATGGGAATACCTGTACAAATTAAGACAGACAATGCCCCAGCATATGTCTCCAAGAAAATGAGACAATTCTTTGCTTATTACAATATAAAGCATGTTACAGATACATCACACAATCCCACAGGCCAAGCAGTCATAGAAAGAGCTAATCAAACTTTAAAGGATATTCTAAATAAACAGCAACAGGCAACAATGACTCCTAGAAATAGACTGCATAGTGCTTTATTAACCTTGAATTTTCTCAATGCTGATGAGAAAGGAATAACAGCTACAGAGAGACATTGGACGACAGACAATATTCCTGAGCTAAACCAACCGGTTTTTTTCAAGGATGTACTGACCTCAGAATGGAAACCTCTATATGTTCTATGTTGGGGAAGGGGTTTTGCCTTTGTTTCTGCAGGAGAAGAAAAGCTCTGGATATCAACATAATTAATAAAATTTCGATTTGAACAGGAAAAACCCCTTGATGAAGTGAAGTAAAAGATCATCCACCAATGTGACATCTCTACAAGTTGTATGAAAAATTTAACAATCAAAAGTTGGGGTAGGGTTCTGTTTTTGTCTTTCCAGGATAATGGAAATACCCATCTTCCAAAAATCATAAGGCCTTGGATATCTGGATGTTTACAGCAGAAAGAAAGAATCTATTGGTACCAATCTACACACGGTAAAATCTCACTGTCTAACATCTATCTCTCTATCAATCTATAAAAGTTGTGGTTCCAATTCAATTATAAGCCAAGATGGCTTTGAAGATGGAATTGCCTCACTCCTTCTCTAAACCCAAGCATATTGCTAAAAGAAAAGTTTGAGAGATTCTTCAGTCCCATATCAGAAGAGTCCTCTGGTGTGGGACAGAAGGAAACCAATAAAAAGGGACCATTGTCTTCTAAATTCTAATTCTCTTCATGCTTACTCTTGATATCTCAGAATCCTTTCTTACATGCTATGTCCTCTTTAAATCCAAACCTTCCATTTTTGATAACAAATAAGTTTTTCCAATAGCAATCTCAGAAGTCTCCAGAAGGAAGATGGGGCCACAACAACAACAACTCTACCCAATCCAGAATGATGCCATGGTACCCATCATCATACTACACTTCTTGCCAGAATTTCAGACAATCTTACCCATTATTCTAAAAATTGCTGCAGAACCTACTGTTAGTATAACTGAGATTTAACAATCTGAGCTTTCTCACAATACCCAAAAGGGAAAACATCACCCCCTAAACGGCAGGAAGCAATTCTAAGAAAACGATGCCCCTTCTCCCTTAGGTTTCATAATTCTCAGGGTTATGGATGGTGGTTATAGGGTTGGCGGTGGAAGAAAATAGTAGACTCAGCATTCTAAAAAAAGGGGGGGCAGAAGAAATGGAGTGGATAGGTATAGGATTTTATGGTAGATCATTGTATATACTAGTAAACAAATTTAGTAAAATAGTAACCTTAGATAATTTGCACTGTAATTTGTACTGTTATGGATTCTTATATGTTGATACAAATGTAAACTATTTTTATATTCCTGTTTAAGATAATTTTTATATTGATATAAATACAGAACTATATTTGTTATAATGTTCATATATTTCTACTCTTATTTGAAATATTTTTATATTGATACAAATGTAATTTTATATCTGTCATACTTTATGTATGTTCTACTTCTGTTTAGGATATTTGGTATGTTCATATATATTTAAGATTATTGTCATATTGCATATCACACTATATATTCCTACCTCTGTTATAAATGTCTTGTGTATTGTTACAATTTTGAAGTCATCGTTCTTTACCATACATTTGCTTATAGACTATTTACCTGGTTTACGTGAAGCCTTAGTCCTTAGGCTATTTTGGTAGATAAGACTTATAGATTTATAGTCACCTATAGCTGTCATCTCTATAGTTACATTAGTTAGGTTATCCAGATTTAAAGATACATAGGTCAGAAGGACAGGTAATCTTCAAACACTTCATAGACCTAGAGAATATGGCATTTAAGTAACTTAGAATTCTGTTGATGTGAGACACAATTGCTCCTGGCTGCACCAATTTGATCCCGAGAGAATGTTGGGCTTCTAAGACATTTCCATTTGGAAGTTTGTCTTCTTGGCACAAAATGGCCTACGGGGCAAAGAACTGCCCTCGTCTTGACAGTTGACACTACAAATGCAATGTTGTCCTTTCTGGACAAATGGGATACAAGGAAAGCGACCACTGTACTCTGCCAGGACAGGGTAAGATGGTCTTTCAGAATTCCTGCTTCTGAAAATGGGCTGTCAGATACTCTAGGCCTGTAGCCAATTTGAATGCACCAACAATACTGAGAAACATTAGGTGACTGTCTAGGCTGCCAGCTTTCTCTGCTACTCTTGCAAGATTCCCAAAAGTTACTTGCATCCAACTACCATTTCTCAGTTACCATTATATTCCTTCTCAGGTCTTTGATGGGATTGAAGACTAGCAGTTATAGTTACAACTTAGTATATATAATATCTTAGATAGAACATATCAAGTATTAGATTCAGGTTCTTTAGAATAGGACACCTTTTGGAATGATCTTTATAACATGCCATTTACCTATGCTCTATACTTCTCTGGATTTTAGTATGTGTTTCTTGCTTGATATTGTTTGCATTGGTTGTAGTTCCATCTTATCTAGGTCATTATCCCTCATTATTCCTGGACAATATTTGATAACCATTCCTTTGTATATAGTCTTGTATTAGTTTAGAACCTTCTTATTTAGACAAAAAGGGGGAGATGTAGTGGGTAGCCATGCCAGCTTGGATCTGGAAGTTCCAACCCCCATTGAAACTCTGGCAACTGTCAGGCCTACGAGGTCGGGCCAGGGGAGGTACCTGGAGACCCAAGATCTGGATGGGCCAGCGCTCTCTGTTCCAGGACCCTGAATGGTGGAGGTGAACCGAGCAGAGCTCCTGAACACACTGCTGGACTGCGATACACCTTCCCCAGACCCTGCAACCTACCTGTCCCTTAATTTGTAAGTTACACCAGTAAATAAATATCCTTTTAACTACGTGGAGTGGCCTTAAAATTTTAACCAATATCTTGCACCTAATATCTTTCTAAGCATACTTTCTTATAGAACTCACAACCAATAGCTCAGGGATGACATCATCCTATTTATCTGGTCTTTAAAATTTCAATCATTAATCAAGACAATATTCCACAGACTTCCCTATACTACAGGCCAATCTTAGGAAGGCATTTTCTCAATTAGAATTTTCTCTTCTTAGATATGGATTTGCTACTCCTGGAACTAAGGTCTTTTGTCTTAGCTACATTACTACAGCTTTAATAAAACACCACAACCAAGGAGACTTATAGAAGGAAGTGTTTCTTTGGGGCTTAGAGATAGAGAAGTATTAGAGTCCTTCACAATCACAGCAGAGGAGCAGGACTGCCGGCAGGTAGCACAACTAAAACAGGAAGCTGAGACCGAGGTTCTTGTCTTGGACAGCAAACATGAAGCAGAGAGAGTGCACTGGAAATGGCTCATGGGTTTTGAAACCCTAAGTTCCAGCACAAGGCATACTTTTTCCAGAAAGGTTAAACCTCGTAAACCACCCAAATAGTGGCAAGAACAGGGTATCAAATATTGAGATGCCTGGAATATGAGTGGTATGCCACTGAAACTTCTACAATGAAACACTTCCTCCTTTTCATCTCCACCAAAGAATGATGAAAACAATAATCAACACACATTCTATAATTCAATTCACTCAGATTTCCTTTTGGCAGCTTCTCAGCTCTTTGTCGCTTTTCTTTCTAATATGTCCTTAAAACTTTGCAATATAGATGCAGTTAAAATCACATTTAAGTAAAATTCAAAGAATCTAGATTATCTATTTCATACAGAGATTTCTGGTAACAGGAGTGAGTTTGCATTCATTAAACAAGGAGAAACTAAAACTGGTGTTTAGCTGGTTTCAGCATTAATTATTCTTTAATCAGTAGGATTGTGCCTACAAATTCCAGAAATCTCTCCACAACATTAAACCTGTGTGGAAATACTCAACACAGACACACCTGGAGATGGTAGTGTTTCTGTGAGTGTGTGCACGCGTGTGTTTTACTGGACATGTAGATCAAGCTGGCTCAAATTCATGGAGGGATCCCTGGCTCTGCTACTATGCTCAGATATATTTGTTTCTAAGAATGATTTGATAGGGACCAGTGGTTGATACCTGAAAAGGGTTTAAGAGATATTGTCCTGAAACTCCAGTGCTCTTTATTATTCACATTGGATCTTCTTTTGCATTGTTTGTGTGTGCATGTGTGTGTATGTGAGTGTGTGTGATTAGATAGCATAGACTTTCCTTGTAGCTGGAGTTTTTTCCAGTCCTGCCTGACCCACGGTCAGGACAAATCTCTCTCCCACAGCCACTCAGACCCAACCAGGTAAACACACAGAGACTTATATTACTTATAAACTGTATGGCCATGGCAGGCTTCTTGCTAACTGTTCTTATATCGTAAATCAACCCATTTCTGTTAATCTATAAGTTGCCACGTGGCTCATGGCTTACCAGTATCTTAACATCTGCTTCTCATGATGGTGGCTGGCAGCACTTCTCTGCCTCAGTCTTCCACTTCACAGAATTCTCCTCTCTCCTTGTCCTGTCTTTACTTCCTGCCTGGCTACTGGCCAATCAGTACTTTATCAATCATCCACAGCACTTCCCCTTTTCTTTTTTTTTTCAAAAAGGAAGATTTTAATTTTCACATAGTAAAATTACATATAACAAAATAATTATCAAGCAAGAATTACAGTTACAATATCTAGTCTATTTATGTTTGGCAAAATTAAAGAAGATATCCTATCTACCCTACATTTGCAAGTCTAAGATTTCATATCTAATTTATCTTTTATCATAACTAAGGAAATTATAACTATCTAGTCTTCAACTACATCAAAGACCTCAGAAGGATATCATATTACCTGAGAAATGGGAGACAGATGCAAGCAACTTTCAGGAGTCTTGGGAGAGTAGACATAGACAGCTGCCAGCCTGGACTGTTATCCAAAGTTCCTTTGTAAAGTTGGGGCATCTGTCTTTAGCCCACAGGCTTAGAGCCTCTCAGTCACTTTTCTCTGTGTCCTGTATAATGTCTGGCAGTTTTTTTCTGCAAGCAGGAACCTGAAGGACCATTTTGCCAAGCAAAGTTCAGTGGTCACCTTCCTATGGGTCCTGCATGTCCAGTTGATAAAGCAGTTCAGGCAAGAACAGTTTCTTGCCCAAATGGCTAATTCTGCTAAGAAGAAGATAAACTCCATATAGAGTGTCTTCAATGCCCATCCTCCTTTCTGAAGTAAATTGGTGACGCCAGGAGTAGACATGTCACATTGTCCAGAAATTCTAAATTTTTAAACATTTTAAATGTGATATTCTGTAAGTCTTTGAAGTATTTGAAGATTACCTATCTATCTGAAATATATCTATGTATACCTAGAAAGCTTAACATGACTATAAGTTTTACCATTATTGAAGACTAATTGTTCCATTACAATTTAAATGAGTTGTATAAACATAATACCTTAAAGAAGAATAAAAATGCACATTGAATATAACAAAATTAACTTTAAATTTGTATCATTAAACTAAAATCCATAGCGATGTAAAACAGTTCTAAACAAGTTGTTACTCTTTAAAAGTAGGTTCATTAATCTACCCCTTTATCTTATCATTATCTATATTATATTCCCTTCTTCTTTAGAAAGATATCACATTTATAATCAACCTGTTTTCAATAAAAATATTGGGTTTTCTTTGTCCCACAGAAGAGGGCTCTTCTGATATAGGACATAAGAATCTCTTAACCTTTTCTTTTAGTAAAATGCTTGGACTTAGAGAAGGAGTGAGCCAATTCCATCTCCAAAGCCAGCTTGCTGCATTTGAGAATGTGGGCATGGCTTCTCTTACTACTTCCTGCTGGAGGGGGGCACTGTATCTTATGGGGACACAAAGAATATTTTAGGATTATGGAGTAGCCTGTGAGGCTATATTGTCTGAGCCAGTTGCCTTAAATCCATTCTGGATGTTGGATCATCTGGGCCATGGTGTCATCAGAGACTTTTCAGGGGATCTTGCCTGGTCAAACCTAATGTATCTTAATCTGGAACAAATCCATAGCTTCTGGCTTTCTGTGAAAACAAAAGCAGAGCCTCCTGTCCAAAGCAACATATCCTTAGATCCAAATTTTGAAGTCAAGTTATCTTTAAAATATACATATTGGCTTAATTCAACAGCTATTTTACAAGCAAATGTTTTTCTGTAGTTAAGAATCCCAAAGACAACACAATCCAGATTCTCTGTGTAATATCCATCTTTATATGGCTTATTTTTTATCCTACCTTTACTGTCTCTTTAAAGACTTTATTTTTAAATACTATCTATTTGTTTACATAACTGCATATATTCCTTTTTCTCTCTCTTTCAAGCCTATGTACATTTTTACACACATTGTAAACCATTTAAAGTCTTGATTCATCTGAATCTGCTTTATTGTATAACTATTGCTTTAAACTGCAGCATTTGTAAAACTGAAACGACTGCTGTGGCTGCTGACTCCACCTACCTCAGCTTTCCAACATGGTGGTAGTACATTTACTGCCAGCTCTGGGAGCCAACAACTCTCAGACGCTATAGGTCCATGCTTCTATCAAAGCAGCGTAGAAACGTCTTTTTTTTTTTTTTTTAACTAGCAAAAACTATATCCAACACACAGCATAGTGCACAGGTTCGAGACACCTCTGTCATAGCTTAGGTCAAGCCCACATGCCACGAACCCGCCATAGAGTACCTCAAACATGCAGGCTGTGGCTAACTTGAGAGATACAACTAGGAAGCTGTTTTTAGTTCTGTTTTAGAATCTTTTTTTTTCAGGTTTTAGGTGGAAACTCTTGGCCCATGTTGGGTGCCATTTGTAGCTAGAGTTTTCCTGGTCCTGCCTGACCCATGGTCAGGACAAATCTCTCTCACCCACCAGTCCCACAGCCACTCAGACCCAACCAAGTAAACACACAGAGACTTATATTTCTTATAAACTGTAAGGCTGTGGCAGGGTTCTTGCTAACTATTCTTATATCTTAAATCAACCCATTTCTATTTATCTAAAAGTTGTCATGTGGCTTGTGGCTTACCAGTATCTTAACATTTGCTTCTCATCATGGTGGTTGGCAGCATTTCTCTTCCAGCCTTCCACTCCTTAGAATTCTTCTCTCTCCTTGTCCTGCCTCTACTTCCTGCCTGGCTACTGGCCAATCAGTATTTTATTTATCAATCAATCATCCACAGCATTTCCTCAAACTGACAGTGGTTTCCTGCCCCTGTCTCTAGTGTGGTACTATTATATACTTGCCCACCTATTTCTGGGTCAAGTGGGATCTTCTAAAGCTATTTAATGAAACTTGAGAATGATTGGACAAAAACAACAGTTCTGTAGAAAGATTGAAGAGTCAGAGACACAGCCCCATACTGTTTTGTAACAAACTAAGTGTTCATAGGGATCTCTCTGCTAAAGTTAAGCTGGGATACTTTGCTGCATTTTGGAAAAGGATTTCAGAATGCATCAATATAAATTGGAGTTGTAATTTTATTTTATTTCAAAAGAGGGCCTTTCTATGTTGCTCTGGCTTTCCTGGAACTCACAATGTAGCCCAGGCTGGCCTGAAACTCCCAGAATTCTGCCTGCCTCTGACTCCCAGGTACTGAAAAAGAAGATGTGTGCCACATCATCCAATTTGTAATTTTATTATTTATTCACTTATGGTTGCTTTATGTATGTGCTCATTTCTGTGTGGGTGTGGAAGATGTTCATGTGTGCCATGGGATGGGTGGGAAAGTCAGAGGAGAACCTTCAGTGTTGGTCCTGTCTCTTCACCATGTGTGAGACAGGGTCTCTAGTTCACTACCAAACACACATAAGATTATAGGGTTTCTCCTCTCTGCCTCCTATGTTGCCTTAAAAGCATTGGATTATAAGAATGCAATGTTGCAACTGGCTTTATAATGCAGAATTTAAGGTATAATAATTCAGGTTCTCAGTTGCAAGGTGAGTATTTTGTCTGCTAACCCATCTTCTCAGGCCTGACCTTTAAGTAGAAATTTTTGGAGTGAGTGTGTTTTGAGACATAGTCTCATTTTCTAACCCTGGGTGCTAACTGCATCTGTGTTGTAGCTTTTCAATTGTTTGGCAAGTAATGCTCATCTCCATCATGAGAGTTGTCTACATTAATATATTTTAACTTCCTTGTTCATAATGCTCTTAGTACTCTTTTAAGTGAAAAATAACCTTTATAAGACTTTTATTGTAAGGGAATATGTATTTTGCATTAATTAAATGTATGTTACTAGATCATGGTCAGGGATATTTGACCCAAGAATTAACTTTTAAAATTTGAAATGTAAAATATCCTCCACAGTTAATGAATTTGAACCCTGGATCCCAAGTTGGCAGTGGTATTTGCAGTTGTTCAATTATTAGGAAATGAAGCTTCCTTTGAGATGTGTATTGCTGTGGACATTCACGTTTACACCTGTAGGAAATTTCTATTTGCTCTGATTCCTAATGTTGGACCCAATTTGGAGCTAGACTCCCAACACTGTTTCCAAGTCTTCCCCATCATAATGGAGTATTTCCCTGTGGAACTTAAGCTATAACCTACCTTTCATTCCTTACATTACATATTGTCAGTTACTTTGTTGCTGTAAGGAAGACAGTAACTCAGACAACTCTCCCATGTTCCCTTATAGGACAGAAGTATATGTTTGTGTCACTAATTTTTGAATCAATGTCAGGACTCATAAACAAACCTCTTGTTGGTGTAATTCAATGAGATTATAAACCAAATCAATGTAATGTACCAGTTTATACCCAATTATTTAGTTGTATGGTTCCTGTGGAATTGTCCTTAGAGACAATTTTGAGCTGTCATGTAGGTGCTAGGAACAGAATCCTGGACCGTAGGAAGAGCTGCCAGTTCTCTTAACCACTGAGCAATATTTCCAGTCCCTCTAACCTACTTTCAATAAAGCAGAATAGCAATCCATACATAGGAGACTGGAAATATGAGGACCATGGTGGCATTGTATGAGAAAGCTTTAGGAATTTGGTGAGCTGCCCTAAAAGAGAGGTTATGTGTGCTGCAGCTGACAGAGCTGGAGTAAAGGGAATACCTAAGCCCTTTGGAGTCCAGGCAAGTTCATCACGATCTCACGATGCTTGACAAGGTACTACAATATTTGATGTTTGCTGTGCTGAATTTTGGTCTTGCTTTGGTCTCTTCATTCCTTGTTATGCTCTGATTCTTTTTATGAGAAATGGGAATGTTCATTCTGTGCCATTGTATGTTTGAAATGTAACAGTCTCAGTTAAGAATAGAGGAGAGTGTGGTGAGATAAAAAGTTGTTCTCAGTATTGAAGAAGCATGTGGCGGTTAAATAAGAATGGCACCCATAGACTCATGTAGTCAACTGCTTGTTCCCCTAGTTAGTAGAACTGTTTGGGAAGGAGTAGAGGCATGGCCCTTTGAAGGAGGAGTCTCATGGGGGTGGGCTTTGAGGCTCCCAAGCCTCTCACCATGCCCAGTGTGCTCTCTACCTCCTGCTTGAGGTACACAGTGTGAACTCTCAGCTTTTCTTCTGCCATGGGTTTACCGGGCCATCGTGGACTCCAACCTTCTGGAGCTGTAAGCCCAATTTAATGTTTTCTTTAATAAATTGCTTTGGACATGGTGTGTTCCAGCAGAGGAATTGAATGATAACTATACAGAGGGTTCTGTGGAAGATCAGAACACAGAAAAATCTCCCCTTCCAACCCTAGAAACCATGGAGATTTTTTTATTTATTTCTTTAGATCTGAAGCAGGTAGCATAAATCCTATGCTTTTGAGGTGAGGCATGAACCCAAGTTTGACAAGTCTAGACTTCCATGAAGAAACAACCCTGTTAAGAACTTTTTTTATTTATAACCAGACCAATATCAACTTACTTGGAAACTCTTCCATAGAAGACTGTGATACTAGGAATATTGGTCTAAAGGCAGGGGATTAAATAAATATATAAGAATTTATTAAAGACTCAAAGTGTATTATGCATTATAGTATAATTAATGAATCAAGATCAACTGGCATATCAAATGAGACCCCATCTCAAACAAAGAAAGCAAATCACATTATACATACCTTTACATTTTTTTTTTACCTTTTTTGAGATGGGCCTTACTTTGGAAGTGACTATGTCAAGCACCATGGCCTCAAATTCATGGGTATCAGCCTGTCTTTGTCTTCCAATGGGTCGGATTAATGGAATGTGCTTGCATATTTGGTAATATTTATTTTTGAAAATGATTTTATGGGCACCATTGGCAGACACTTGAAATGACTTTAAGAGGTATTGTATTGTCCCAGTTTTTCAATGGTCCTTTCTGGTGTGTTAGTCAGTTTTGTTCTTTCCCAGTGTGTGTTGTGTGGTGTGTGTGTGTGTGTGTGTGTGTGTGTGTGTGTGTGTGTGTGTGTGTAGACTTGTTTTAAAACTCACAGTGACCTTCCTGCTTCACTGCCTGGGGTGCAGTACTGATACTAAGAGAATGCAGTACCTCACAGGTTGAAAAATAATTATTATGGTCAAGTATCCTCTTCTTATGGACAGGGAGGCCAGGGGATGGTGTCAGAACCCCTTATACTGGAGTTACCAATAATAATGAGCTTCGATATGTGTGGGGAATGGAATCTTTGTGCTCTGGAAGAATCTTTAGTATTCTTAACTGTCAAAGTATTTTACATTCTACATTTTCTATTCTTGATTATATTTCCTGTCCTAGGAAGCCTAGTTAGGGTCAGACACCTGATACTTATTAAAAAGTGGAATTCTCCTCCAGTTGAAAAAATTAGCCTCAGGCATGGATGAGCTCCCTAATTGTTTATTCAATACAACATGGTATTAAACTTAAACTACATGCACACAACTAACAAAAGCAGATGCAGCAGGTTGGATTCTTGTATTTCAGCATACTTATTCACACATACTTAACAAGGAAGAAGTTAGGAGGGATTTGGGAAGGGATAGAAAGAAGTGATAGAAGATGAAACTGATGTAATATCCTTTAATTGACAATTTGTGGAAATGAATTTAAATATAAAAAGAGGAGCTAAAAAGATAGCTCAGCAATAAAGAGCACTATGTATTGTTAGAGAGAACTCGGGTTTCATTCCCAGAAAACACAGCATTTGCTGTTAATCAAGTCCGAGGCATCTCCTGACCTCTTCTGGCAGGTATAGATAGGTACTGTGCAAGAAACGTGCAGGCAAAACACCATATAACTAAAAATTTAAAATACACTAGGAAAAAGAAAACTGGAATTCTCTATAGTGATGTCACAACCCCGAGACAGACAGCAGCTTGGGGTAGTTAAAATGAATTCTTCTAGTCTTGCACAGAAGCAGCTGTGGCCTTCCTCTGCCCCAGCCTGCTCAAAGGCAAAAGCAGCTTTCTTCTGAGATTAATAGAACTCAGCATACCCATTCATCTAAGAGCAGAGTATGTGGTGATGTTAGGTGACTTCTCCTTGATGTTTTCTGTATTTGTGTTCTCTCTGTTTTGGATTTGTGAGAATTGTGGCATTGGTACATCTATCCTTTAGATTAAACATCAAGATTGACAGGTAGCATAGGCTCCAAAGCAATCAACTTTCATAGTGTCATTTACATGATTTTTCAGCTAAGACCGTGTGGTATAAGATGAACATGCCAGAGGCATTTCTTTCCATCATTTTTATAATTTATATATATACCAAATGACTTTGAGGTAATATTGCCCCTAAATGTCTCTGCTTTTACATTGTTCAGAAGGAGATCTGTTAACTGAGCATGCTTAGGAATAGAGAGAACTCTACATGAACATGTCCAGCCTCCCTAAGTAAACTCCCCATGCTTCCCTTGTTTAGGAAAAGCATTGCTTTGGAAATAACTCCCATGGTCTCCTTGCCTTCTGCAGGTAAAAAATATTTCTTATTTCTTCTGTCTTGGCTGTTGTGATGGCTATTCTTGGTAGTCAAACTGACTACCTCTGGAATTAACTAAAACCCAGAGAGTTGGGTACACCTGTGAGGGATTTTTATTAAAGGTTTTGAAATTAAAGACCCATCTTTAATCTGGATCATTTGAGGTAATAATATCCACCTTTGGCAGCCTGGTGCAAGTGCACACCTTTAACTCCAGCACTCAGAAGACACAGGCAGTTGGAATTTCTGAGTTTGAGGCCAGCCTGGTCTGGAGAATGAGTTTCAAAGCTACACAGATAAACCCTGTCTGAAAATTACCACAAAACAATCAAAGAATAAGATCCCTGCATCTGCTTTCATCAGTTACTGGATGAAGGCTCTATGATGACAGGGCATTCACCAATGTAATTACCAGAGTAGACCAATTCATTCATCCTCTCCACTATTGCTAGTAGTCTAAATTGGGGTCATCTTTGTGGAGTCCTGAAAACTTCCCTAGGACCCTGTCTTTCCCTATTCCTATCTTTCATGGTGTCTCTTTCCTTGCTTTCCCACTCTGTCCCTATTCCATGACTGGGTGCCTAGCCGAGTTCCAGGGGTCAGTCAATGAAACAGAGGAGGGATTCTATGAGCAAGGGACATGGAGATCAGCCAGGCCAAATTAGTGGGAACTCATGAACTATGGGTCAATAGCTGTGGAGCCCCCATGAGACTGGAGTAGACCCTCTGCATAGGCAGGAAAGTTTAGCTTGAATTGTTTAGGAGTCCACCTGGCAATGGGTTTGGGATCCCTCATTTGTGCATGAGCAGGCTTTTTGGAACCCAGAGCCTATGCTGAGACACATTGCACAGCCTTAGTGCAGGGGGAAGGGCTTGGACCTGCCTCAGCTGAATGCACCAGGCTCTGCTGATTACCCATGGAAGGCCTTGCCTTGGAGGAGATAGGAATGGGGGATGGGTTGTGAGGGAAGTCTTGGGGCATGAGGAGGGAGGATCTGTGATTAGTATATGAAATGAATGGAAAATTTCTTATTAATAAAAAGAAGAAAGAATTTAAGATCCAGATTTAATGTGGATAGCACCTTCAGGTGGCAGCCTACATATACAAAGGATATTGAAGAAGGAAGCTCCCTCTCTTTTCCTGCTTGTCCTACCTCTGGCTACCATGTTCATTCCTTTACTAGCATTATGGCCTACTTCCTCAGAATTCTGATGTATACTGAAGATCAGTTGAGACATATAGCCTCATGATCTGAACATCTACTGGGTTCTTCAGTTTCCCCTTGGTAGACAGTCATTATTGGACTACCTGGACCGCAGCCTGTGAGACATTCTAATAAATCCACTTTCTACAGATGTGAAGAGATTCATTCTACCATTGCAGAGTGCATCTCTGGAGATAAAAGGAATAAGAGAGGAAGAGATGACAAAGGGGGAAGAGGGAGTGCAGACATGGCTTCATAGGAAGAGAATTGGTGGGAAAAGGCAGAAAGAGAAAACAGACAGGGGCTGAGGAGAGAAGAAGAGGAAGAAGAGACTGGAGGCAGGAGGGGCCCACCTTTTAAAGGAGGCTTAGTTCATGCCTGTAGAGACTTATGCAGCCACACAGTGCATGCGCCTAGATTGCATAGTGATTTATGGCCACAGGACCCATTGCTGACCAAGCATGTGCCTGAATACTGACAATGCATGCATGGCCATAGGACCCTGGGGATGTCTGGCCATTTGCCTGAATGTTAGCAGGCACATCCTGCCAGGACCTCAAGTGGTGGGTCAGGTACATCTAAAAACTAATAACCCAGTCCTGTTCATCTAGAAAACCCTGAATAATGCAGCTGTGTTGTGCTGCCTGACAACAGTGCTCATAAAGGCATTCTTCCTAGCTCCATTTTTCTTAAAGTGTTCAACATACCATGAAGACCACACTTTTTACTTCTATTCATTTGCCAATAGTTTGCCCTGAATTTCAGGAAGAAAACTTCTAAAGCAATGGAGCCTGTTTAGGTAGAAGCCCTACCAGAAACCATATGTACCCACAAAGGTTAGGATGTTGGGGATGTCCAGCTGGTGGAGGGAGGGCTAGAGGGCATTCCATGATCTAGTATCTGAAAGGGTATGTGGTGCACTGGTGTTTGACACTGGATACCGTGGGGGTGGTAACCTGTATCATAGCTTGATGTATCTGGTATGTGAAAGACCTGCTAGTTAATTGTTAAAGGGATCTTTAGAACTAGAGATAAACACTTGGAAAAGGAGGGGTAAGCTTAAATTGAACATCTGCCTGGCTTGGGTGGTTATCTTTTTTTTTTTTTTTTAAAGATTTATTTATGTATTGTGTACAGAGTATTCTGTCTGTATGTGTCCCTGCAGGCCAGAAGAGGGCACCAAATCTCATTACAGGTGATTGTGAGCCACCATGTGGTTGCTGGAAATTGAACTCAGGACCTCTGGAAGAGCAGTTGGTGCTCTTAACCACTGAGTCATCTCTCCAGCCCCTGCGTAGTTATCTTAGTGTAAATTTTTTTATCTCATCTCAGGAACCAACAGATAGTCTGAATGCTTATCTGCAGTCTGTACTAGGAAATCTGGGAAGTATTTCAAATAAAATACTTTTGCCCAGAGATGGTCCTGGCCGGATATTTGCTAATGACTATAATTACAGAAGGGCCTGAAATTATAGTTGGGGATTTTATCCAAATACTCAAATTGTAGAGGGGAAATTGTGCCCAATGAATAATCAATCACACTGTGCATTTTAATGTTTGATCATTACATACTTAGAGCAATTACAGAACATGTACATGTAATACAAAAGTAGCATTTTTTTTTTATTTTTACCTTATAAGACTTTTGAGCTACTATTTTTAGAGGTACATATTGTTACTCTGTATTTTTTGACAAAATGTAAGCAAGTTATAAAAGGTAGTGATAATGCAGTGATATTTTTATCAAAGTATATACCTTTGTACTTTTATTTATATATTTATATCAAGGTATATACCTAGACGATCATGGTGAAAACAGACTCCCAGAACTAATAATAAAATACAATTCTGGATTTTAGTTTGACTTTGAGGCTATTTAGGGGACTTGAATGGGTGATAGCATATTTTGACAGATATTAAAATGGCTATACTAGCATGCTTCATAGGTCCATTTGCTTGGAATATCTTTTTCCAACCCTTTTCCCTGAGATAATGTCTATCCTTGGTATTGAAATGTGTTCTTGTATGCAGCAGCAGAATGCCTGTTTTTACATCCATTCTGTTAGTCTGTTTCTTCTCATTTGATAATTGGGACCACTTATACTGAGAAATATCAATGACCAATGATTGTTCTTTGCTGTTATATTATTATTGTTCCTATCATTTGTGTGGGTATGAGATAGAGAGAGAGAAAGAGAGAGAGAGAGAGAGAGAGAGAGAGAGAGAGAGAGAGAGAGAGAGAGAGAGAGATCCCTTCTTTTGGCTTTGCAGGTATGAGGCTATCTATTTCCTGTGTTTTCATGGTTTTAGTTACCTTTTGTGGGTTGGAGTGTTCTTTCTAAGAATCACCTTCTTTAGGGCTGGATTTGTAGATAGATACTATTTAAATTTGATTTATCATGGAATACCTTATTTTCTCCATCTCTGGTAATTGAAAGTTTTGTTGGGTATAGTAGTTTGGGTTGGCATCTGTGGTCTCTTAGAGTCTGTGCCCAGGCCCTTCTGGCTTTTAGAGTCTCCATTGAGAAATCCAGTGTAATTCTGATAGGTCTGCCTTTATCTGTTACTTGGTGGTTTTCCCTTGAAGCTTTTATATTCTTTCATTGTTCTGTATGTTTAGTGTTTTGATTATCCTGTGTTGAGGAGACTTCTTTTCTGGTTCAATCTATCTGGTGTTCTAATATGCTTCTTTTATGTTGATAGGCCTCTTCTTTAGGATAGGATGTTTTCTTCTATAATTTTGTTGAACATATTCTCTGTGTCTTTAACCAGAGTTTCTTTTTTCTCTATTCTTTATTATTCTTATATTTAGTCTTGTAATATCCTAGATTTCCTGGATGTTTTGTGTCAGGAATTTCTTTCAGATTCAACATTATCTTTGCCTGATGTTCCCATTTCTTCTGTCTTATCTTCAGTGTCTGAGATTCTCATTTCTATCTCTTGTCCTCTGTTGGTGAAGTTTGTGTCTGTAATATCTGTTTTCATTCCTAAACTTTTCATTTCCAGAATTCCTTCAGTTTATATTTTCTTTGTTGTTTCTATTTCCATTTTTCAGGTCTTGAATAGTTTTGTTCATTTCCTTTAACTGTTTGTTTCCATTTTTTGTGCCTTTATTTAAAGGTTTTATTCATTTCCTCTTTAAGGTCTTCTCTCATCTTCATATAGTTAGGGTTAAGGTATTTTTCTTGTGCTTCAGCTATGTTGGAATATTCCGGGTTTGCTCTGCTAGAATAGCTGGGTTCTGGTGGAGACATATTGCCCTGGCTGTTATTGACTATGTTCTTATGTTGGCATCTAGGCATCTGGGTCTGGGATGATTATCAGTCTAGGTGTTGATTTCTGGGTTTGTCTTAGTTGGGTGGGTAGTATGTTCTTTGTTTTTTGATTCTTCTCTGAATATATCTAAAGTGTGATGGCTGTGTATTACCTAATTTAGTGGCTTGCTCTGCTGGTGTATTCACAGAGAATGACTGCTGGTATTGGTAACTAGGAAACAACAGAGTGTGGGGAAAGAGGTTTAGAGAGGAAGGTCTGTGGGATTAACAGGAGATATGGGCAAGGGGAAGGGAAGCTTTATGTTCTTCCTGCTACATCTTCCAAAGTGATCCCTAGGACTTAGGAGGGGATTGAGCTATACATGTTATATTAGGCTGAGCATTCCCCAGTAATGCTTTATTCTCTTCACTTTGGGCAGATATATATCACCATGTAAATCACAATCTACTTTAATTAGAAACATTTAAGTTGTGGGGTTAAGTAGAGGTCCATTAATCAATGGATATAATGGTAAATTATTTTTGGTCAGTTTAATTCTTTGTCCACTTAGCAGCATTCTTCCCTAAGGCCCTTGACTTGTCTATCCTTAGGTTCTTAATCTGATAATGGTGCCAGGTATGTGTTTCATCATGTGAAGAGAGATTTAGATACAGTCATGTAATTGTTGCTTACTCCCATGATATTTGTGCTACTATAGCACCAGGTCTGTTATTACTGTAAGTAGAAATGTTTATAGTTGAGCATGACTGATGATTACTTGTCTCCTCAAGAAGCTTGCATAGCACCTTCCAGGATTTTGAAAGCAAGTCAGGAGGGATAAATCTCCTGCTTCTTTACTGCTTTGATTTTGCAGTGCTATATGACTGAAGCATATGGAGTCTTTAGAAGTAAGGTCTTATCATTAAGTTCCTGAGGATAGCCAAGAGCAATTGCAATACAATGTAATGTTTCAGTGGTCTTTGGGACCTAATTGGCAAGAGCTCCAAAAGATGTACCTTATCTACATGACACAGTTTTTGTATGTTATCCTCTGTTGTTTAGTAGGAGCATTATTCCTCTGTTTAAGAGTAACTCCATTTTAATTCTGTCTCTCACTTTCTACTCTATTTTTTTCTGTGCATATGTCTGTGACTCTCTGTGTATGAGTGTATGTTAGTAATATTAAATCACATTAGATTTTCATGTCTTTTTCAAAAGGTCTTTGGTTTTATTTATCCTTTTCCTTCTGGTTGCCCACCTCTAATCCCCATCTCAGTTTCATTCCACTTGGTCCATTTTTCCAATTTTATCTGTGCACTCTATCTCTGCTCTGTTCATAGCCGTTCCCATGGCACTTCATTAGTTTCATGTATATTGTGAGTCTTGCAATTGAAACACATATCTGAAGATTTAACACCAAGTACCACAGGGACCAAAAACATGTGATGTTTATCTCCCTTGGTCTTGGTTACCTTTCTCAAAATAATTGTTTCCAGCTCCATCTGTTTAGTTGTAAATTCCATAGTTTCATTTTTCTCCATAGCTGAATATCATTACCCTGTATGACTCTAACAATTTTCATTATTCATTTACCAGTTGATGCAAATCTAAGGTGCTTCCATTTCCTGGTTATTGTAAATATAATCACAATGAACATGGACTAGCAGATGTCTCTAGAATAGGATATGGACTCCCTTTTGTATATACATGGAAGTGGTACTGCTGTGGGATATTCTGTTTGTTAAATGTGTGGCTCTGATTGGTTAATAAATAAAATACTGATTGGCCAGTAGCCAGGCAGGAAGTATAGGAGGGACAAGGAAAGAGGAGAATTCTGGGAAGTGGAAGGCTGTGTCAGAGAGCTGCAGCCAGATGCTGCCATGAAAAGTGAGATGTAAGGTACTGGTAAGGCACGAGCTATGTGGCAACTTATAGACTAATAGATATAGGTTAATTTAAGATATAAGAACTAGATAACAAGAAGCCTGCTGTGGCCATACAGTTTGTAAGCAATATAAGTCTCTGTGTTTACTCAGTTGGGTCTAAGCGGCTGTGGGACTGGTGGGTGAGAGAGATTTGTCCTGACCATGAGCCAAGCAGGACTGGAGAAAATCCAGCTACAGCTGGGTCATATAGCATATCTAGAGTGACCTTTGTGAATAACCTCCATACTGATTTTTAAAATTGTTGTACCAGTTTGCGTTCCCTCAAGACTTGAAATGGAGTTCTTTTTCCTCTTATCAATGACAGCATGTGTCATTTTTTATTTTTTGTTTTTTCACCTTAGGCATTTGGCTAGGGTGATATGAAATTAAAAAGAAGGTGTAATTAGCATCTTTTCAATAGCTAAGTATGTTAAACATTCTTAATTTTTTTGTTAGCAATTTGTATTTTATTTTTTGAGAATTCACTATTTAGCTCTATGTCTCATGATTAATATTTAAAAGATAAACCCATTACAACACTCTTTTCCTTCCTCATTCCAATCACTTCATGCCCCCCACTTACTCCATCTCAAATTGATTGTCTCTTGTTTGTTTTTTTGTTATTATTGCATTTACATTTATATGTCTATGCACATAAGTATTTAAATATAAGCTGCTGAGTCCATCTGGTATTTCATGTACTTATATGATTTCAGGGCAGACCACTTTATTTTGGATAACCAAGTAGGAGGCTCATGCCTGGAAATGAATAATCCTCCTTCTCTCAATAGTCAATAGTTTCCTGTAATACTTTGTCTAGGGATAGATTCTCATTAGATTCCTTCCCCCAACATTATGTTAGTATGCCTACTGAACATGTTTTCTCTTTCACCCGAGATCTTGCATAATGAAAAATTTGAGGTCCAGCCTCTTAATTTCTTTCTCAGGGGCCTAGAAGAGACATAACTAATGGCGAGGAAATGAATCTAGGTACACGGAGCTCTTTTGTCCAACTCGTTTATTCGCCTGCCACCATCATTCTGCCTGGTTCTCTGGGGTCTGGTCTATATCTCTCCAAAAATGGCAACAACCTTCATGTCTACAATATAACACAAGAATTGCGAGGTGCCCACCAGAAGCTTTCTGGTTAACTTCATTTGCAACTCAAAGGGGGAGGAAAAAGAGTTAGGTAGAAGCTGGAATAAATCAGAAAAGGAATTTCTGGGCTATAAATATATCCTCATCTGTGGTTAGGTGAAGACATTACAGGTCTATCATGAATGTGCTCAAACTACGGACTTACAGGTGATGGGGTAAAGAAATCTCTAAGTCACTGAATTTAAAACTGCCTCTATTTTTCTATGCTGCCAGTTTTCTGACAGGTTTGGGGAGGAGTGTTGACAGCCAGTCAATCTGCATACAGCCTGAAGCACCTGGTGAGAAGAAAACCCTTTGTTCTCAAAAGTTGCTGTGGGGCAGTGAGGGGAGATTTGCACCAGAAGTAAAGCTGTGCACCTAGGAGCCAGGCACTTGGCCAAGGAGCCAGGTTGTCGACAAAGAATGTTTCACCTTAGTTCAGGGGCTTCAGGTGCCTAGAAGGTGGTCTGGTCCACTATTCTGTTCCTTGCTTGTCCTTCAATGCTTTGTTTGGAGCTGGTTTTGTCTTTGGATGTAGCTAAAAGGGATATTTGTAAAAGGTAGATACCCAATTCAAATGCTATAAAAGGGAGCAGGGAGCTCAGAGGCAGAAGTTGTTAGTGATTTGAATGTTCCTGGGGAGCCTCCCTAATCTTTATAGGTGAGCTCCTAGGTAAAACTGCAAAGGTTTTAGGCAGAGGAACTCATAACTGTTGTTTTGAGGCATTTGCTGTTTTGTATTTTAAAAACTATTTATATTGGTCATTATCAGAATGATGGAGGTTGCTGTGGATATTGCTCTATATAAATAAAGCACTGATTGGCCAGTGACCAGGCAGGAAGTATAGGCAGGACAAGGAGAGAGGAGAATGGAGGAAGGAGGAAGGAAAGGGAGGCTGCCTGGAGCAGCTGCCAGGACAAGGAAGATGTAAAGTACCGGTAAGCCATGAGCCACGTGGCAAAGCAAAGATTAATAAAAATGGGCTGAATATAAGAGTAAGAGCTAGACAATGATAGGTCTAAGCTAATGGCCAAGCAGTTTAAATAATGTAAGAGTCTGTGTGTTTATTTTATAAGTGGGCTCCAGGACTGGCAGGAGCTGGAGAGAAATCCTCCAGCAACAGGAGGTTGTTGATATTATAAATTGTTCCTCTTTCTAATAGAAATAGGAACAGGTTTTGGTCTCTAGGTAAGAATTGTGGTAATTGCAGTCAGAATGGCAAAGACTGACAACTGACAAGAAATGCTAGAGAGAAAGTGGGGAAAAGAGAAATGTCATGAGCAAGAAGGTGGATGTGCATAGTTAGTATAACAAATGTTATACTTTATTATGCTGATGGCCATCACACAAGGTTCACCGTCTGAATTCCTAACTATGGTCCTAAGACCATTTCCCCTGGACTGTGTGCAGTGTATCTTAGCTGAAGGTCCAGTGACAGAAGTCTCTGATTGGAGGTCAGGATCCTGGGGGAGACTCTCCAGCCACAGTGCAGATCTCCAGATGTGGAGAGCCAAACATTACTCTTTGTTTCTGCTTATATATTCTCCAGTGGGCATCATGGGGTTCTAGGACTGTTATCTTGAGTGATGTGATTGAATTCTGGTTAGTTGTAGAGGGGTTCCTGACTAAACTATTTTTACCTGTCTAAAGTGTTATGCCCAGATTGTGACCCCCCAAAGAGATCACCGAAGACCTTGGATGTCCAGAATGCAACAGCAAGGTTTATTCTGCAGATACAAGTCTAGACAGGGACTCATTCCTACACCCAATACAGTGAGGCAGGGAGGAGTACCTCTTTCTTGGGGAAGTTAGTTTTTATAGGCAAAACCCATAAAATTTCTTAGAGGGGAGGGGGTTAGTATGGGTCCATCCTTGATTGGTCCAGTTTTTCCCGGGCCTGGACTTTATCTTATTCTAGCTTGTCTGTTTGCCTTGTCAGGAGTTTTACAACTTCTCTCTGGGGTCAGGTCATGTTATCTCTGGAGAGGGGCATCTCGTGGCTAATTGGTTACCATCAGACATCCTGACTCTGTTCTTTTGTTCCTGGGGCTGGTGCCATCATTTCTGGGGACCTGAAACTGGCCTGGGTCTATCTATATTGAGATATCTTTGTCTAAGGCCCCCTTTTTGAGATAATAGAGTGAGGGTCTTGTTGTGCCTAGATCACAGTCCCCAAAGTGGCCACTGGAGACTTTAGGTACAGAATGCAAAAGTAAGGTGTTGTCTAAGTATACAAACCTCCAGGGAGGCTCTTCTAAATCTCTCACTCACAGCAGGGAGGTTGGAAGGAGCACTCCCCTTTCTTTGTGAGGCTAGTTCTTAAAGGCACAGACCATATAATTTATTTTAACCTGCCTCCCTTTTTAGTCTTTTGGTCGAATATCCTGTGTTTTCCAAAGTCCCTGTAGCAGATACAGCCACCTGGGGAAAAGGGGTCTAAGTTCTTATCTACACTTACCAATCCTGGTTTAAGCTTCTCTTTGTCTGTAGGGGATAGAGTGGGGGGTTTTACTGAGGTATCACAAAAGGATATGCATGTTTTTACTATGCTCATTACAATAAGGCTTCTGATTCAAATATGTTTGGTCATGAATAACAAATAATACACCAAGAAGCCTTGGAATTAATAATGGTATGGCTTTTTCTTGGGCAAATGATAAAATGCAAAAAAAAATAATAGTTTACCCTGTACAAGTTATTGGAAGCAGAGGTATTAAAATAGGAATCTCAGAAAACATAACCAGTATTAAAGAAGTGCCTTGTTAACCAGTATTAAAAAATATTGTTGATAGTGTTGAGCAACAAGAATCAAACAAAAGAAAGCTGAATAGAAACTGTGTGTAAGATAATGTAATAAATAGTACTTCCTAGGTACAATTTGTTAAACTGAACCTTAGAGAAATCACAAGGCAGTCTTCATATATAATACATGGAATCCCTACTAAAACTATGCTTTTGTTTTTTAGTTTTTAATGAGGTTGGCCTCAACCTCACAGAGATCTGCCTGCCTCTGCCTCCTGAGTGCTGGGATTAAAGGCGTGTGTCACTGCCTCCTGGCAGCTTATAAGTTCTTTCCAGGATTCTCTTCTGCTACTGTAGGAGATGTAAGAAAGACCACAGCCATGCCATGATGAGTGTGGGAACTACTGTCCCCAGACCAGAAAGAACAGGTTGGCTGAGGTGTCAGTCTGAGCTGCTGGGAATGGGATGGACCCTGAATCAGACTGTTTCTGCTGTTTTCTGTGGTGACCTGGGCAGTGGTCCTTGGTCTCTGAGCCTCAGTGTGTGTGGATTCCCTGGGGAGAAGGCTCTGCCATAGTGGCATGGGAGGCTATGAATGCTTTTTAACTTTCTGCTACTGCCAGCCACCATGGTGTGACTCAGTTCCAGGGGACAAAAGGAAGTTCTAATCTGCAGAGGTATCTCAGGTTGCATGGTTTTGGGCAGGTGGATAGGGCAGATGCCACATCTTGCGACCTAATCTATGTGGTTGGAATCAGACATTAAATTATTCTTCTACAGTGTTTTCTGTGTGGGCATCACTGGGGCTGGGTTTGCCTGAAAACACAAGGGAGCATGAAGGCTGCAGAGCTATAGCAGGGTCTGCAGGAGATCACCTCCCTTTGCAGAGAGAGCTCTAGAACATGGGGCCTCTCTTAGAGAAATATCAGTAGCTACCAGGTCAGAAACAACAGGTTAAGGGTCACTTTGAGTTGAAAGTCGTGAGATCTGTGTTTATTTAATTTCTATACATATAGAATCAATGGCCTGCCTTTTATCTTTCCTTAAACCATTGGACTATAGGCATGCACTGCTGCAACTGGCTTTATAATGGAGAAGTAGAGGGGTCGTTGCAAGATGAGTACTGTATTTGTTAGCCCACTTTCTCAGCCCTAAAGTTTATTAAGTAGAGATTTTTCAGAGTGAGTCTGTTTTGAGATAGTCTCACTTTCTAACCCTATCTGACCTAGAACTCACTATGTAGTAGATAGCTAGACTTGGAACTCACCAACATCTACGTGCCTCTTCCTCATGTGACTACACTTGTCTGTAAACAGATGCTTATCATGGATTTAACGCAGATATTAGTGGAAAGAAAGGACTTTTGGATAGTGTAGTTGTGGTGGTATTGTGTTCCCCAAAATATTGTGTACTCTAATAAATTTATCTGGGGTCAGAGAACAGACAGCCACTAGATACAAAGGCTAGAAAATGGTGGCACTCACACCTTTAATCCTAGCATTCCAGAGATAGAAATCCCTCTGGATCTCTGTGAGTTCAAGGCCACATTGGAAATAGCCAAGCATGGTGACACACGCCTTTAATCCCAGCAAGCCAGCCTTTAATCGCAGGGAGTGGTGGTAGAAAGCAGAAAGATATATAATGCGTGAGGACCAGAAACTAGAAGATTTTGGCTGGTTAAGCATTCAGGCTTTTAAGCAGCAGTTCAGCTGAGAGCCATTGGGATGAGGACACAGAAGCTTCCAGTCTGAGGAAACAAGACCAGCTGAGGATCTGGCAAGGTGAGATAGCTGTGGCTTGTTCTGTCTCTCTGATCTACCAGCATGGACCCCAATAACTCGCCTCAGGTTTGATTTTATTAATAAGAACTTTTAAGATTCATGCTACATGTAGTCTTGTGAGGGAGAGCCACACTTAAGAATTGACACAAAGCCATGATTACAGTTCTGTTGACTTTGTAAGTTTTATTTCAATGGGTCCTTAGGGAGTCTCTCTCTCACACACTCTTCTCATTCCCTCTCTGTCTCTCTATTTTGTCTCTATCTCTCTGTCTCTTCTTCTCTTTGGTAAGAAGGTCATAGCTCAGTTGCTGAGATGGTTTGGGTAGAATTCTGATTTAATAAGGTAAAAGCATGGATAAGCAGAGTTCTCCAAGGTGCCTTATTCTACATGGGGTTCATATTCCTTCCCTGAAGATCCTTAGCAATTTGCTGCTTACATCTGGGAAAGGAGTATGTTCATACTCAAAAAGTTTTATTTACTTTGCCCTCATACATGGCTTATAGGTATTTGTGGTATTACTAAAAAAAAGGAATATTGTCCCTGTTTACACAGGTAGTCTACACAGCAAATTTTATTAATTTTGTATCCTGATTAATATTGATTTTCAACTTGATAAGATCTAGAATCAGCCAAGGATTACTCCTCCACACATACCTGTGAGGCCTTATCTAGATCATGTTATACATCTGGGTTGTGCTTGTGGGAGATTAGCTTGTATATTAAGTTCATTGAGATGAGAAGACCACTCTGCCTTGCAGAAGTGGATAGCACCATTTCATTCCATTCCATGGATTTGGCACTGAGTTATGTAATAATGACCAACTTTCTACTGTCTGCTTCCTAACTGTGGATACAGTGTGATCAACCACCATTACCCTCCACCATGCCTACTTCTTATAAACGTTCTTTTTATTCACTTTAAAAATTTTACCTTTTGAGTGTCCACATGTTCATGCTGACACCCAATAAAGTGGAGTAAGAAGTCACCAAAGCCAGACATGGTGTCCCAACCCTCTGATCACAAAATTTAGTAGGCAGAATTAGAGGCTGGAATTTGAGAGTTTCAACAATGTGAAAGGATTGAGTGTGCAATGGGGTATGGAGTCAGGTTCCCAGAAGCAGACAAGAGTATGTTGGGCCCAAGAAACTCTCCCCAGACTATAGCATGCCCATGGGCCTCTGGACAATCTCAGACCTAAAGCTCAAGGTGTCTTCTTCCATGATGCATGTGTACCCCAAGGTCTGAGCTGTGGAGATGTGAGTCCCAGTTGCCTTGAAATCCAAAGCACACCATTTCTATAGTTGTGTGGTCTTAGGATGTGAGGGTAGGGGATGGGGAGAAGACTTTGCCTGGCTGCTGATTGGATGGGGTTAATATCTTTCTGCCCCTTCCCTGCTCACTTTCTAAAACCAACAAGCCAAGGTGGTTTCAGGAACAAACAGTAACTACAAGACTTAGAATAGCACTTCCCAGGCTCCATCAAAGCACCATCTCCAGGAGTCAGGACTAGATAGCCCAGACAGTAGAGACTCCAGGGAGCTGGGACTGGGACTCAGAGAACTTCCAGCACCTCCAATGCCCTGGGGATACTCAGGTCCTCTCCTGTCCTTTTTCCATTTCCTTCATGTCTCCTCCTATCTACTGGGTATATTTTTCCCCTTTGTATCTCCTCAAATTCAGTAAGCTCTCAGGTAAAAGTAGAATCAACATACAGTAGACTGAAGGAATAGATACTACTCTTGTTTTCTATCTGGGCAGAGCCCAGACAGTTTGGTAATTTGCTGGGATTCTTCTGCCTCGGTATCTTACCTGCCAATCCAAGACTGAAGGGCTCATGAAGAGCTGATGACACTGTAACAGATTTGAAACACCTGCGGAGAGGCCCTGAGAGGTCAGTGAGTACAGTGGACACCTGAAGGGGTGGTAGGTTCTTGGACTGTAGGATGACCAAGTAGAGCTGCAGTTGTGGAGTAGAACTGGGATGGTAGGCAAGCTGTGTGTGCTAGCCTGAAACATGGAGCTTTTTTCACAGTCTCTGAGAGCCCAGAATATCATTAGTGTCTCAGAACTTGTACAGTGTGATACAGGAAGCTAATTTGCTATTCTCCTGTTCTCTGCTTTTTGAAAACAGTGGGCTGTTATTCATTTTTTTTCAAAGAATATATATTTATGAGACTGTAGACTTACTAAATTTTGGAATTTTTAAACACTATGGGATTTAAGAAGGTAAGAATGTTTTACATTATTATTAGCATGATACTTCAGGTACCATGAATGGAAAGATCTTGTTTGATTGGAATGTATCATAAAATTATGAATCAAATTAATGTTTTCCCCCTAAGGCACCTTGAGTCAGATCATTTTATCAATTTAATAGAAATGAGAATACTCCACTGCCCTGTTTGGTGCTCAAAATGAAAAGATCCTGAATATGAATTCATGGGCATCTGCGAGGCCTCCTTCTGAAACACATTTTTAATAGTGATCTTCACCCTACAGGTTTGATTCCTCTTCTGTGTCACTGATGTACATTTCCTTACTGCTCTCTATTACACTGTCGTCAGCCCTGCAACCATATTCAACCAACAAAAACAGACTCAGCAGGTTACCTTCATGTATTTCAGCATACTTACTCATACATACTTGACAAGGAAGAAGTTGGAAGGGAAACATTGGAAAAGGGATAGAATGAAGAGAGAACAAGGGGAAAGTGATGCTGTATCTTTTAATTAAAATGTATAGGAATAAAATGTAAATAATAAAAGGGGCTAGAGTGATTACTCAGTAGATAAGATCACTGGATGTTGTTACAGAGGACCCAGGTTCCATTCCCAGAACTCACATGGTATTTACTGTAACTCCAGTCCCAGGCATATCCTGCTCTCTTCTGGCCTCTGTAGGGACTGTGCAAAGACACATGCAGGCAAAATACCCATATAACTAAATTTTTAAAAAAGTTATAAAAAGGAAAAAATTGAAATTCTGTACAGCGATGTCACAGCCCTGAGACAGAAAGTAGCCAGGGCTAGTGAAAATGAACTCCTTCTGATCGTCATGGAAGCAGCTGTCATGTTTTTCTGAACCTGCCTGCTCAGAGGCAAAAGAAGCCTTGTTCTGAGGTTACAATATTTCAGCAGAGCAGTGACCACAGTGCTGATGGGTGACTTTTCCTTTGTGTTTTCAGTATTTATATTCTCTCTCCATTGTTAGTGTGAGAATAGAAGAGCTGTATATGAATGTGTGCAGACTCCCCAAGTAAAATCCCCATGTGTCTGTTGCTTAGGGAAAGCATTGCTTTGGAAATGACTCCCATGTTCTCCCTGCCTCCTGCAGGTAAGAAATCTCAGGTCCTCTGTCTTAGCTCTTGTGTTGACTATTCTTGGTAGACAAAATGACTACCTCTGGAATTAACTAATACACAAAGAATTGGGTAGAGGTAACGAAAGCCTTTAGGGACCTGCTTTAAAGATTTTTCTCTCAGAATCCAAAGGAGACTCTACAACCAGCAGAGGAAAACTAGATTAAAGGATAGAGGAATGAATCTACTCACACCACGTGTCCATGTGTCTATATTGTTCTAAGTAAGTGTCATCTCTACAGTGAGGATACCGGCTTATCAAATTTACAAACAGTAATTTTTGGCAATGCAATTCGAGGCTTGAATTTCTCAGGATCATAGAAAAAGGTGATAGAATCCACACACAGAGCAATAACTGTCAGGTTTCATTGATGGCACAAGGTGGGAGTGGCTAATGATTGTTTTCTGGTGAGGTCAACTAAGGATTAAATCAATAGAGGGAATCTAAGAGAGCAATTCATGTGCTCAAACTACATTCCTAAGTATGTCTTGGTTTAAAGTTAAAAGTCTATTAATAGTGAAAATCATGAATAAGGTAAAACTGTCTTTTCTCCCTACTCTGATTCCAAAGGCTCTCTGGAGCTATTTTTCCAATGGGCTGGGTAAACATTCTTGGTTACTAGGCAATCTGCATAATCAGTAGAGGAAGACTTGCAGCTTTTGGTCTGCTGTAGCACTTTTGCTATAATCAGTTGCTTAAAAGGAACTTCTTAAGCCGGGCGGTGGTGGCGCATGCCTTTAATCCCAGCACTCGGAAGGCAGAGCCAGGCGGATCTTTGTGAGTTCGAGGCCAGCCTGGGCTACCAAGTGAGTTCCAGGAAAGGTGCAAAGCTACACAGAGAAACCCTGTCTCGAAAAATCCAAAAAAAAAAAAAAAAAGAAAAAAAGGAACTTCTTAGATCTAAAGATTACACCTATTGCTTAAAGATGCAGAATCAAGATAGAATTAAGCTTAATTTGTACAAGAAACAGAACCCGGCACCTTCCAGCCCCTCTGGCCATGGAGGGACAGGTCCTTGGAGGGTTCTTGGGAAATTTTACTCATCTCTAGGTACTAACAAATGGCTGATTACCTTTCCCACTACATCTCAGGGTAAACACAAGCAATAAATCTCTAAGCTAAAATCATGTGTTAATAAACTGAGGTGAAAGTAAGTATAAGGAGTTAAGGATTTAAGGTTAGTGAGGTTGGCTTGGGATAATTTTTCTTACCTGCAGGCAACGTAAACTGTGGCACATTTCTATTTATCTGTATCTATCTAACTATCAACAATGAGGTAATGTTTGAGAATGTCTCAAATTTTTGCCTGCATGACTGTTTTCACACATAGCTGGGGGAGATTGTGAATATACCCCAAAAGCATAGGGGAAATTGTGCCCAATAAATGATCAATCACAGTGCTGGAAGCTTTTGTGAAATGAACCCCAAGGTAGTAACAGATGAGAAAGCTATAAGAAATTCACTGCAGGAAACAGCCAATACATTGAAAAGGCAATAATTCCAAAATGCCTTATATTTGGGCTTAACTCCTATACCAGAACCCCTGGTTCTAATGAGTTGCCTTATAAATGATAGCAGAGTCCCTACTTCATATTTCTGTGGTTTGCAGCAATTTGGGTATACCTGTGAGATTATTCTTTTTTTTGGTTTTTCAAGACAGTGTTTCTTTGTGTAGTTTTGGAGCCTGTCCTGGATCTTGCTCTGTAGACCAGGCTGGCCTTGAACTCACAGAGATCCGCCTGGCTCTGCCTCCCAAGTGCTGGGATTAAAGGCAAGCGCCACCACTGCCCAGCTGAGAGATTATTAAAGGTTTGAAATGGGAAGACCCTTGATCAATCTGGATCTTTGAGGTGATATGATCCATCTTTAATCTTGGCCAGACCTTCTAGTGGCAGCCTATATATTTATATAAAGAATATTGAAAAAGGAATTGTCTTTGCCTGATTGTCATGGCTTTGCCTAGGAAGGTCATTCATTTACTCTCTTTAGAGCCCAGTTCTTAGGAATTCTGGTGTATACTAAAGACCATCCAAGATGTCCAGCCTCATGGATTGAAGAAGTACTGAATTCTTGACCTTTCCATTGGTAGACAGCCAATGCTGGACTAGTTGAATCACAGACTGAGACATTCTAATAAATGTACTTTCTACCTACATAGGGAGATTTATTCTATCAGTCCTGTTCAAGCAGAGAATCTTACTAATACTGCTTTTTTTTTCCCACTCGCCCAGAGGAAGATGTTGTAGGTAACAGTAGTGCTCATAAAGGCATACTTCCATGTTCCATTTCTCTCTAAGAATTCAACTTGTTGTGAAGACTACACTTCATATTGTTAAATTGTCAAGAGATTGAAATGAATTTCAGGAATAAAATTCCTAAAGCAATAGAACCATCATCCAGCCTTCTGATGGAAGAAGATCTATCTTGTCTGTGATCTGATTCCTGATTTTCTCTCTTGGTTGTCTAAAGTCCCTGTGACAACCAGGTAAAAAGTACCTGAGTTCATCAGACCTCAGTGGGAAGCCATAAAACAGACATCTCATTTTGTGTCCTAAAATCTCTCTGTAATTGTTAATATTCTGGGCATCTTTCAACCTGGTGGTGTGGTGGTATTCTAATTGTACTGAAATGTGATTTTGATTGTATGTTAATAAATAAAGTTCCCCGGGGGGTCAGAGCTATGAGAGCCATAGACAGAGTGTGGCGGTGGTGGCACACGCCTTTCATCCCATAGATCTCTGTGTGTTCAAGGATACAGCCAGCATTGGAGACATATGCCTTTAAGACCTAGGGGGCTGTACATTCAGACAGTGATTCAGACAGTCACGTGTTTGGGTTTACAACCAATGAGATGGCAGAACAATAATATTATAAAAAAGAAGTACAGACAGGATATAGCTCTCTTTCGGGAAGCTGGGACAGCAGAAGGAAGGGTGAGATTTTAGCTCTGAGTTCTGACCTCTTGGCTTTCTCTTTAAAAAAAAATATTAGATATGTTTTAAAAATTGAGCAGAGATGTTTTAGACAGGTCATCTTTAAACCCTTCAGAGATCTACAGAATATGGCATTTAAAATGTTTTAATAACTTAGAAATTTTTCTTTTTTGAGACATGTCGGCTCCTGGCAGTACCAATCTACTTCAGAGAAAATATGGGCATTGAAGAAACTGCATATGGAGTCAACTTTCATTCTGGCAAAAGTTAGCCACTGGACCACAAAGTATCCTCAAATCAACAAGACAAAATGGACAGACAGAACACGAAACAAGGGACTACTGATTCTTGCCAAAACAAGTGTGGCTATGGCTTTATTAAAAGGCATCTTCTGAGGCCAGGACAATATGGCCCCATCCCTGAAGTGGCCTTCACAATCCGGAAAAGGAACAGTGCCCTTTTCTTCAAAGGCAGCTTAACAGGCAGAGGGCCGATGGCTTCTGTTGTGCAATGGAATAGCAGCTGAAAGCTCACACCTCTCGATAGTAGACTGGCATTTAATAGAGAGATGTGGAGAAGAAGGGGATGCTGAGATGAAGTCATATATGCACAGCCAAGAAGAATGGACAGCTGAATTAAAAAACTGTCAACAATTTCCAGAATTTAAAATCCTGAATCATGACAGGACACTAGTGGAATTCAGGTGTTTCTGGTACGTGGACTGCTCTCACCCAATGTGAGGTTGAACTGTTGACCTTGTGTACATCCTACATCACAAATGAGTCTGTCAGATACACTAAGCCTATAGGCTGAAGATGATGCCCCAACACTGCGGAGAAACCTCAGGTGACTGCCCAGGCAGCTGGCTGTTTCTGTCAACTCACAAATTTTTTGGAAGTTGCTTGCATGCACTTCCTGTTTTTATTTTTGTTAGCTAATATTATTCCCTTCTTGGGTCTCTGAGGGAGTTGAAGATTAGTTAGTTATGGTTGAAGATTAGTTAGTTATAGTTGAAAATTAATTAGGATAGAAAGTGCATTAGATACATCTTGGATTTACCAAAATAGGATAGATAATGGAATTATTTTCTCTGATTTGTCAAATACCTGTTTAGGTATTTATTATTTGTATATATTGTATATAGTTATTGTACTTTTGTATATAGTTTTTCTTTTGTTAGTTATAACCTTTTGCTTTCTTTTTCTTTTTATTAAAATAGAAAAGGGGAAATGTGGTGGTATTCTAATTGTACTGAAATGTGATTTTGATTGTATGTTAATAAATAAAGTTGCCCGGGGGTCAGAGCTATTAGAGCCATAGACAGAGTGTGGCAGTGGTAGCACACGCCTTAAATCCCATAGATCTCTGTGTGTTCAGGGATACAGCCAGCATTGGAGACATATACCTTTAAGACCTAGGGGGCTGTACATTCAGACAGTGACGAGGCAGTCACGTGTTTGGGTTTACAACCAATGAGAAGGCAGAACAATAATACTATAAAAAAGATGTACAGACAGGATATAGCTCTCTTTCGGGAAGCTGGGACACCGCAGGCAGAAGGGTGAGATTTTAGCTCTGAGCTCTGACCTCTTGGCTTTCTCTTTTACATTGTTTCTGTGTTTCTTATTTAATAAGACGGTTGGATACATCTACACTTCATGTTTGCTGTCCAAGACAAGAACCTCGGTCTCAGCTTCCTGTTTTAGTTGTGCTGCCTGCTGGCAGTCCTGCTCCTCTGCTGTGATTGTGAAGGACTCTAATACTTCTGTATCTCTAAGATCCAAAGAAACACTTCCTTCTATAAGTCTCCTTGTTTGTGGTGTTTTACTAAAGCTGTAGAAATGTAACTAAGACAAAAGACCTTAGTTCCAGGAGTAGCAAATCCATATCTAAGAAGAGGGAATCCTAACTGAGAAAATGCCTTCCTAAGACTGGCCTGTAGTATAGGGAAGTCTGTGGAATATTAATTGTCTTAATTAATGGTTTAATTTTTATAGACCAGATCAATAGGATGGTGTCATCCCTGAGCTATTGTTCCTGGGTTCTAGAAGAAAGCAGGCTGAAAAAGATATGAGGTTCAAGCCAGTAAGCAGCACCCTCCCATGGCTTCTGCTTCAGTGTCTGCCTGCAGGTTCCTGCCCTTCTTCAGATTGACCCCTGACATTTCTCAGCAACTGATTGCTTAATGGAAGTTTAACATGATGTGAATCCTTTCTTCTATAAGCTGCTTTTCCTCCGTGTTTTTTCATAACAATAGTCCAAACTAAGGCACTTGCTAAGTTGAAAACAGTGCTTTTTTTTTTCCTGAGATGGTTAGAGTTCTTAGAGAAACAGAACATACATAAATGAATGTCTCTCTCTCTCTCTCTCTCTCTCTCTCTCTCTCTCTCTCCATATGTATGTATTTATGTATGTATGTATGTATGTATGTATGTATGTATGTATAGATAGATAGATAGATAGATAGATAGATAGATAGATAGATAGATAGATAGGGAATTTATTACAATAGCTTTCATAGTGAGGTAGTGGTGGTTGAAGCCCGTAATACCAGTACTTGGGCAGTAGAGGAACTTGGACCTCTGAGTACAAGGCCAGCCTGGTCTATAGAGTATCCAGGTCCATCTGGCTCTCTGGACCAAGAGGGATAGATGAGCAGAAAGCTGAGTTGTCCTAGCAGTCCAGGACACAAGACCTCACAAAGGAAAGCAGTTCCCAGCCTCTTGCCCTGAAGGAGGAGAGGAAACCATGGCATTTGTCAGGAGTCCTGGTCCAGGCTAGGCTAGCCAGCCCATACCCTGCCACTTCTTTCCATGCAGCAAGGCTTCCTTTCCAGAGCAGAAGGGTTGGGGTTAGGGTGGACCTGAGGATTATGGAGGGACACTGAACTTTATGGAATCTACTTTTAAAAAGGAACTACTTGTTTTAAATAAGATAAGTAATGGAAATTTTTTGGTCTGAGTTTTTCAGATGTTATTGGACTGGACATTGTTAATATATATAATGGAGGTTTTATCTGAATCTGTCAAATGTTAATGGACTAGACATCATTAATGTAATTTTTGGCTGTATATATTGTATATACTTATTGGATAGTTTATCTTGTATTAGTTATAAGCTTTTTTAATTTTAGACAAAAAGAGAGGAAATGTGGTGATATTGTGTTCCCCAAAATATCGTGTACCTTAATAAACTTATCTGGGGTCAGAGAACAAAAAAGCCACTAGTTAGGCAGTGATAGCACACACCTTAATTCTAGCATTCCAGAGATAGAAATCCCTCTGGATCTCTGTGAGTTCAAGGCCACATAGGAAAAAGCCAAGCATGATGACACACACCTTTAATCCCAGAAAGCCAGCCTTTAATCCCAGAGAGTGGTAGTAGAAAGCAGAAAGATATATAAGGCGTGAGGACAAGAAACTAGAAGTATTTGGCTGGTTAAACATGTGGCTGGTTAAGCATTCAGGCTTTTAAGCAGCAGTTCAGCTGAGAGCTATTGGGATGAGGACACAGAAGCTTCCAGTCTGAGGAAACAGGACCAGCTGAGGAACTGGCAAGGTGAGATAGCTGTGGCTTGTTCTGTCTCTCTGATCTACCAGCATTGACCCCGATAACTGGCCTCGGGTTTGATTTTATTAATAAGAACTTTTAAGATTCCTGGTACAGAACTTTTCAAGCAAGAACTATTCAAGTCCCAGCTCCTCGTCTACTGCCATCCCTCCACCAGCCCTGTCCATGCAGGGAGCCTGGATACTGCTGCTGCAGGGCCTCAGGCTACAGCTGTCCTTTGGGGCCATCCCAGGTAAGGAGGCACCCTACCTTCTTGTACCCACTCATAAACACAGACTTCCCGCTGACACCTACCTCTTTTCTCCCCCCTGACTAGTGGAGGAGAAGAACCCAGCTTTCTGCAACCAAAAGGCAGCAGAGGCCCTGGATGTTGCCAAAAAGTGAAAGCCTGTTTAAACACCAGCCAAGAACCTCATCATCTTCTTAGGGGAAGGTGAGCATACAAGGCCTGGCCACCCTGGGGCCCTTGCTCTCCAGGTACCCAAGATCACTTATAGGTCCAAGAAGGCCTGGAGTTCAAATCTGTCCAGATTCTGTTCCTTCAGGGATGGGGGTACCCACAGTGATAGCCACTAGGATCCAAAAAGGACAGCTGGAAGGCCATCTAGGACCTGAGACACTCCTAGCCGTAGACCGATTCTGATACATGACTCTGTCCAAGGTGAGACTGGGACACACCTGGGATGGGGGTGGGAGTGGGGGCTGGAGATGGCTGGAGGAAGAAGAATCCAGAATAACTAGATCCCACTTTGGTAACCAGGACAGTGCAGACATGTCCCAGGAAGCAAGGACAAATGTTTACGAGTAACACAAGCTGAGAGTGTCTGTGTTCTCAGACATACAATGAAGACAGACAGGTCTCAGAGAGTGCAGGTACAGCCACAACCTATCAAGGCCAACTACAAAACCATTGGCTTGAGTATAGCTGCATGATCCAACCAATGCAACACTGCATTTGGCAATGAGGTCATCTCTGTATCATGCAAAGAAAGCAGGTAAGCCAGGCATGGAAGTGTATGCCATTAATCCCAGCATTCAGGAGGCAGAGTCAGGCAGATCTGAGTTCAAGGCTGGCCTTGTCTATATAGTGATGTCCACACCAGCCAGAACTACATAGTGAGGACTTGTGCAAAACAAAGCAACAAAAACCCCAAATAAGTGTTTTAGCGCCAGGCTAAGGAGCTGGAGGAGGCTTGGAGCACTAGGTGGCCCACCTGATTATTGTCATTTCCAGGAAAGTCTGTGGGAGTGGTGACCACGGCATCGATGCAGCATGCCTCTCCAGCTGGCACCTACACACACACACAGTGAACATGATTGGTACTAGGATGCAGAAATTCTGCCTCTGCAGTGCACTACAGCTGCAAGAACATTGCCTCACAGTTCTTCTCCAACATGGACATTGATGTGAGCTCGAGGAATGAGAGATGAGGGCTGGACTGAATGTTGTTCACCACAGTATAGGCAGCCAACAGCCAGAGCTCTGAGTCTTCAATGGTAGCTGAGGAATTTGTAGGAGGAAGGTGTTGAAATGCAGCCCAGGAGAAACCCTTCCAGCAAAGATGAAGTCTGTCTGTCAGGAGGAGACAGAGGGACCCAATCCCTCCTGTTCTGATCCTCAGATCATAGGTGAGCCTCTGTTGGGGCTGCCAATTCATCTTTCCCAGGGGGACACCAGACCCTGAATATCCAGACAACAGAACTCAGTCCAGAACCAGGCTGGATTGACAGAATCTGGAACAGAAGTGGCTGGCCAAGCACCAGGTGACATGGGTACCGGGTAAGGGCTTAGCAAGCACTAGGGCAGGGCTGTGACTTTTAGCAGGCATCCCATACCTGATGTTTCTATGTGACTCCTAGCATGCACCTCATTCCTGAGGCTTTTCCCCTTACTATAAAAAGGGGCCAGAACTCACCACCATTATCACAGCCTCAAAATCCAACTCTGGCTGTGGTCTCAGGTAGCTGATAAGTTTTTGGGCCCCACAGTAATTTTTTTCTTCTTTCTTTTTTTCTGGAATAAAGTTTACTTCTGTTTTTGTTTTGTTTTGTTTTGTTTTGTTTTAAGGACACAGTACCTGCCTTGCAGGGGGTTGGTGAAGATGGTCTATTTGCCAGATTAAAGTGAAGATTGTGTTCTATATGGGAAGCAAGCCAGGGCCATGGCAAAAATATGTCTCTCTGTGCAGGGGTGGGGCCCTCCTTCAATGTTCTGGATGGCAAATTCTTTACCTCCATCCTATACAGCAATGGTCATGGCTGTAAATTCCAGAAAAGTATCTGGCCAGATGTTACTGACAAAGAAAGCCTTAAGTTTTGTGGGGCCACCACCCATGCAGTCGAGGATAGAGGGGACTGGGGTCAAAGGCCTTCTGCAGTGAATATCTTGTTTCTGTAGATGACCCCAAATGCAGGAAGCAGGCTGCTTTACTCCTGTTATCAGAGAAACACACTGGGGAGGATGTAGGAATATTCGAAAGTGCTCCGCAGGCAAACCTGGTGTTTGGAGTGCAGGAACAGAACCACATTGTGACATCATGGCCTTTGCAGGTGCCTGGAGAGGTACCCTGACTACTGGTCAGAGCACTCCTGCTAGCAGGGGCCAGACCCCCACACTGTTGGCAGAGACAATGTTGATGCTGCTGGTGGTAGCTGAACTTTGATTAACTAAGCTCACTTGGCTCTAGTCCAGTGTCCCACAGCTGGCTCCAGTGTCCCATGCCATTGCTCTCCTCAGATTCCTCCTGTCTCTCTGGTTCCCTGAACCTTGGCTTCAGGTTTCTAATCTCAGATCTGATTCAGGTTGCCAATGCTGCCACTCAACCATGGGCTCCAACAACAGACCTCACTCAGAGTGTTACACCCAGCCTCACAACCTGCAGAACTTACCTCCCAGGCCATGGCAATCTAACAGGATGCCCTGCAGACTGAGGGGATGCCAGTCACAGCCACCCCTTGGCCAGCTCTCTCTGGTGTTTTTCACTGATCTCAGATCCCAAAACATGTGATGCCATGCACTCAGTCAGAGATCAGCCTATGACTGAGAAAGAGGACCATGTAGTCCCTTGATGTCCCCACAGGGCAAGGACTGAATGTGCTGGACTTTCTTGACTCTGTGTCTACAGATCATCCAACATATCCTGCAAAGGCTGATGAAGCCAAGATAACCAGTGGCTCTTGGACAGTCCTTAGGTGCCACCACTAAGCCTCAAACCAATGATATTCCTGACAACCTCCAGGGAGCGGTAATTCATTAATGTGGCTCTATGCCTGACTTGCACAGTAATGGCCAAGCAAAGAGCATTTTCTTCAATCTTCTGGGAGGTTTTGGAATAATAAAATGAACTATTATACAATCTAATGCCAGCAGTGCTTTCCTGAAAGAAAAGCTGAGTGTTCAGGTCGAGGTGGGGTGAGAAATGGAAAGCAGAGTGATGGAGAGGAGCAGACTGTTGGAGGGTCATTGACAAATTGAGACTTGAGCAGCACAAGTGGCCCTGTACAAATGAGGGATGAGTCATGGTTTGCAGGTTCCACCTCCTGGCAATGAGCTTCAGGTTTGCAAGGATCAAACAGCTTAGCCACACACTGCTTAATCATTGCCTAAGACTCCACCCCTTAGCCAGCTTTAGATGTAGGGCAGGGGCTCTACAGGGCAGCTAGTGTACTAAGACAAAAGTATGCAAAGCTTATCCTGAAGTGTCCAAAGCCCCAGTGACACAGGACATGGCCCTGCTTCTGACTAGGAAGGACCCTAATGGGTCATGGCCAGTACAGTTTTCTGCCTCCCTGTAAGCAGGCCACTACAGACTCACAGGGGCTGCCTTGGAGTTAGCCTTGACTGGGCTCAGATTTCAGATTGGCAGAGACCAATATGCTCTCTCCAAGGTGTTCAGGGCAGATAACTGTGGTCACACCTGCCCTGGAAAACATCCAAACTTTCCACCTCACCATCCCAGGATGCAAGAGCAGTTCAGGAGGACCCCAGACTTCCCCGGCTCCACTGAATAGTAGTGAGCACAAACATGTGACTCAGGGATCTGCTTTTATGCTCTAGTTCTCCCAGCTGCCTCCAGCAGAGATGGGAGTTCAAAGGTCACCAAATGGACAGCTCTAGGATGTTCATAGAGGGGCCCTGAGGCAAGGAGCCTGGAATGCATGAGTGAGGGATCTGCAGCCTTTTGGGTGAGGAGGATGAGCTGAGACATCTGCTATAGGTACCCCACAGCTAGCAACACCTCATCCTCAGAGAAGTCCTCCTGGAAGAGTTGGTCCATCATCCACTGGAGCATTTTCAGAAAAGTCACATAGTAAGAGGAACAACCAGACCAGCAAGAGTACACTAGAGTCCAGATGCACAGAGCCCTGGTCTAGCTCTGGGGAAGCCTTTTCCCATAGCCTTTACTGCCGACCATGTTGAGGTCACACTGCAGGGTGCTAAGTGTCTGCATGTGCCCCAGCAACACTGTTGAACACCTTTACATGACAAGGTGATCTGGAGTGGAGAGCAGCCTGGGCCTGTCCTGCTCCAGCTCCTCCCAGCAATCCCCTGGTGCCTGCTGCTCATATAGGCCAGTGTGAGAGGGGCTCCAGCTGCAGGATCTAGCTCCTGGCCCTTCTGCTCTTTAGCACTGGTCCTCAGAAGGCTGAGCAGCTGACCCAGGAACACCCTGCAGGTGCCCAGGTAACGAAAGCTATTGGGGTCCAGCCCCAAATAACCTTCTCCCAGAGTCCTCAGAAGAATCTGCAACCAGCTGGGAAATCTACTTATCTATGAATAAATATACTTATCTGAGGGTATATCAATAAATCTATTCACACAATGCTCTTTCAGTCCATCACTTTATAGTTCTAAGAAATCTTCAACTCTGCCTCTAATCTCTCTGCTCTTCTTTCTTTTTTCTACCTCTTCTCTAAATCTACAGCTTACTTTCAGCTCTCCTTCTTATCTCCTCTCTTGCCTGAATTTTTACATTTCCAACAGGAGACTCCTTGCAATCCTGAGAAAAGTTCCAACACCCTCAAGTTCATAGAATAATCCTAGAATAGACAATAAGGAGCACAGCCTTTACTATAGTACATTACTATAGTAGTTTCCAAGGTCACAGGACCAGAGGGATGGGGCACACTGCCCAGTGTGACAAATTCTGAGACATAGCTTTTTATCAGCAGACTTGGCAAGCAAAGAATTGGCAGGCTTTTCTTAGGCTGTTTTGTCTTAGTAACCTTGGTAGACACCTACGACTCTGACCTGGTGCATAACTGTAATGTTTTAAACTTATCTCTATACAAAGGCCTTTAATCTAGTTTGAACTTACTCTGAGATAAAAATGAGCTAGATTCATGCAGTTTGTCTAAGGACAGAGGAGAGATTATTATTTTTCTGCATTAGTCTGAGCAAAAGGAACAAAGCTGTTTTTGTCTATAGAGTCCCATGGAACAATGGATCTGGCTATGAAGTATATCCTAGTATATTTTCTATATATCAAAATTATACAACTAAATGAAGAGTCATCCTCCTGAACACCCACAGATACATGTGCTCATCATATTGAGATATAATCATAATATGACATTTTTATGAAAATGCATGGTAATGGGAAGATATCATAGGTGTTATTGCATAAGAAGTTTACAAGAAACAGCCAATTCATTCAAAAGGCCATAACCTCATCACGTCTGGAGTGACGGCTTAGTCCTCTACCAGAGCCCTTATTTCTCTTAAGTTGGCCTTTTAAACACTATTTGTCCTTTGTTGTATACTCCCATGACCTTTTGCTACCAGCAGCTCTCAATATCTCCTTTTTTCATTTAATAAAAAAAGAAGAAAAAGAATTGGTAAATCTCCCTAGGATAGTGACTAATGTGAATAAATTAAAAGTCTGGAGAGGACTGGAAGAATGATAGGTAATGCTTCAATAATTAATATTGATATTTAATCAATATTTGTCTCAATAATTTATATTCATATTTAATAATCAATATTCGTAACCAATAATATGTATTTAAAGAATAATCAATCAATAATCTATATAGATAGTAAGCTGAGAATCAGTTTAACCATCTAGTTCTTGTATGCTTGAGAAGCAGTCACACAAGACTGTATATTTACACAGGCTTTAGGTGACAGCAATTGTTTTATTACATTTATTTACATGTATTTATGAGATCTTAAGATGACTCATCAGGGCAATGCACATTACTATATAAGCACAATAAGCTTGCTCCTGGGAACCCATGGTAGAGAGATCCACGTCCTGAAAGTTGTCCATTGAACTTTACACATGAGGTATAGCATGTACCTACACTCACTCATCAAAGAGATGCAGACCTCACACACACATATACATAAGTACACATGAAGCACACACAAATGCACACATATCACACACACCACACACACAAATAAACACACACACACACAAATACACATACACTCAAACACAAACTAAACATATACACAAACACACACATACACACAAATATACTCAGAAACATAAAGACACACACACAATCATGCATAAACACAAATAGATACACATCACACAAACACACATACATCACACACCCCCAAACACACAAATAAACACAAACACATATGCACAAACATAAATACACAGAGAGAGAGAGAGAGAGAGAGAGAGAGAGAGAGAGAGAGAGAGAGAGAGAGAAACTGTCCAAAGCAGTATTAGTATTTAAAGAACCTTTAGGATATGTGTGGTGAATAAATTTACACAGGAATGGATTTTTTTGTTCAATTTTTAATGTGATTTGTGTGACATAACAGTATGTTCTGAAAAGTTCTGATTCATAGAACTAGTCTGCTCTTGTATCCATAAAAGTAATATTGTCAAAGTATAATACTTGGAGTACTTTGGCTGCTATGAGGAAAGGGTGAATAAATTGTTTTTTCATTTAATATTACTGACTTAAAAGAATCATTTTGAGTTTCATCTATAGCATAAAAAGCCATCGTTTTGTTTTTGTTTGTTTTTATGGACACATTCTTTCTATGTAGCCCTGACTTCTTGTAACTTGCTATGTAGACCAAGCTGACCTTGAACTCCCAGACAGATCCTCCTGTCTCTGCCTCCCAAGTGCAGCAGAGTGTGGGGAGAGAGGTTTAGATAGGATGGTCTGTGAGATCCACAGGAGATGTGGGCAGGGGGAAGGGAGGGTTTATGTTCTACCTGCTACATCTTCCAAAATGATCCCTGGGACTTAGGAGGGGATTGAGATTTACATGTTGTGTTAGGTTGAGCATTGCCCAATAGTGTTTTATTCTCTGCACTTTGGCCAGATATGTATCACCATGTAAATCACAATCTACTTTAATTAGAAGCATTAACTTGAGGGATGAGAGGTCCATTCATCTATGGATACAATGGTAAATTATTTTAAGTCAGTTTAATTCTTTGTCCCCTTAGCAGCATAATAGCAAGCAGTACATTCTTCCCTAAAGCCCTGTCTGTCCTTAGATTCTTAGTCTGATAGTAGCACCAGGTATGTGTATGTATCCTGTGGAGAAGGACTGAGATACAGTCAGGAAGAAGTTGCTTTATCCCGTATTTGTGCTACTATTGTACCAGTGGGTATGTTTCATCAGGTTGGTCATTATTGTAGCTTGAAGCGCTTGCAGTTGGGCAAGACTGATGATAACTTCTCTCCTTGCTGATGATAACATGCTTGCATAGCATGATCCAGTACTATGACAGCAAGTCAATGGAAATAAAGCTTCTGTATCTTTTCCAGTTTGATTTTGCCATGCTTTATACTTAAGCATATGGTGGCTTCAGCAATAGGTGTAGCATGAATCTTAGAGAGTCTTATTAATAAAAACAAATCCGGGCCAGGTATTGGGGTTCACATTGGAAGATCAGAGAGACAGAACAAGCCACAGTTACCTCACCTTGCCGGATCCTCAGCTGGTCTTGTTTCCTCAGACTGGAGGCTTCTGTGTCCTCATCCCAATGGCTCTCAGCTGAACTGTGCTCCAAAGCCTGAATGCTTAACCAGCCAAATGCTGCTAGTTTCTGGTCCTCATGCCTTATATACCTTTCTACTTTCTACCACCACTCCCTGGGATTAAAGGCTTGCTTTCTGAGATTAAAGGCATGAGTATCTGTTTGTATCCTTGAACACATGGATTACTGACTCTGGAATGTTAGGATTAAAGGCGTGTGCTACCACTGCCTATCCTTTATGTTTAATATTGTGGCTGCTCTGTCTCTGATGCCAGATAAGTTTATTAGCATGCATAATATTTGGGAGAATACAATACTACATTTCCTCTCTTTTTGTCTAAAATTTAAAAAAGCTTATAATTAATACAAGAAAAATTATATCCAGTAAGTATATACAATATACACAGCCAAAATTACATTAATGATGTCTAGCCCATTAACATTTGACAGATTCAGATTAAAAACTCCATTATATATATTAACAATGTCCAGTCCAGTAACATTTGATAAACTCAGACCAAAAATTTTCATTACTTATTTAAAACAAGTAGTTCCTTTTTTTTTTTTTTGGTTTTTTTTTTTGAGACAGGGTTTCTCTGTGTAGCTTTGCACCTTTCCTGGAGCTCACTTGGTAGCCCAGGCTGGCCTCGAACTCACAGAGATCCGCCTGGCTCTGCCTCCCGAGTGCTGGGATTAAAGGCATTCACCACCATCCCCAGCCAAGTAGTTCCTTTTTAAAAGTAGATTCCATAATATCCCTTTTATCTTATCATAACCATATTCTCTCTTTTTTCTTTTCATAATAGATTCAGTAGTCTACCTTTTGTCATTTTTATATCTTCTCCTTTTTCTTTTCAGGGATCTACCTATTTATCCAATTATTTCTTTATCTTTTTTTCAGAGTAGATTCGATGATCTATCTCATATCTATTTTCTCTTTTTCTTTTTTCTTTCTAGGGGTAAATATCTTTAGGGAATCTTGAAATGAAAATTTTTGGGTTAATTGTCAAGTCCTGTATCATTTGTCCAGTCTCTGTATAATACGAAAGTTCAGGGCTTGTCACAGTTCCTTGCTCGAGTATTCTGTCAGGCTGGATCATCTCAGCTAGTCATCTCGAAATTGTTCTGACCAGTTTGTAGTCCAAAGTCGATTTTTCTGTGGTGTTAATCGGCTTAATGGCTTTATCATAGTCCATGTGGAATCATCTTTGTGGGGTCCTGTCATCCTTTTGAAGATTTCAAAGTTGCTGTTAGGTGTGGTCATAGTTCTCTGCAGACTTTTGTGTGTGTGTGTGTGTGTGTGTGTGTGTGTGTGTGTGTGTGTGTGTGTGTGCCTCCTCTGTGGTTTGGAGCAATCAGAGTCTGATAAATGCCTGCCTTTTGGGACCATGAACATTCTTCCCTAGAAGAGAAAATCTTCACAGCAATTTCTCCCCACCATTTGTTTTGCCAAACTTTTCCAAAAAAAAAAAAAAAAAAAAAAAAAAAAAAAAAAAACAGGAATCCTAAACGCTAGGGTCTCACCATCACTTTCTGGAGGATAACCAAGAGCAATAACAATACAATGTAATGTTTCAGAGGTGTTTGGGACCTAATTGGCGAGAACTATAGCAGAAGTAACTTATACACGGCACAGAGTTTTTACGTGTTATCCTCTGTTGTCTAGTAGGGGCACTGTCCCTTTGTTTAAGAGTAACTCCATTTTAATTCTGTCTCTCTCTCTCTCTATTCTATTTTCTTTTCTGTGCATATGTTTGTGACTTTCTGTGTTTGAGTGTATGTTAATAATATTAAAGTATAGTCAGTTTCCATGTCTTTTTCAAAAGGTCTTTCACTTTATTTATCTCTTTCCCTTCACCCTCTGGTAGCCCACCTCCACTTCCCATCCCAGTTTAATTTCACTTGGTCCATTTTTCCTTTTTTATCTATGCATTCTATCTCTGCTCTATTCATAGCTGTTGCCTTGGCACTTCATTAGTTTCATGAACGTTATGGGTCTTGCAATTGAAATACATATCTGAAGATTTAACACCAACTTCCACAGGGACAGAAAACATGTGATGTTTATCTTCCTTGGTCTGGGTTACCTTTATCAAAATTGTTTCCAGCCCCATCTGTTTAGTTGTGAATTCCATGGTTTCATTTTTCCCCCAGTATCTGAATGACATTACCCTGTATGACTAACAATTTTCATAATTCATTCATCAGTTGATGCAAATCTAGGGTGCTTCAATTTCCTGGTTATTATAAATATAATCACAATAAACATGAACTAGCAGATGTCTCTAGAAGAGGATGTGGACTCCCTTTTGTATATATATGGAAGTGGTATTGCTGGGTCATATGGCATATCTAGAGTGACCTTTTTGAATAACCGCCACACTGATTTTTAAAATGGTTGCATCAGTTTGCATTCCCTCAAGACTTGAAATGGAGTTTCTTTTCCTCTTATCAATGACAGCATGTGTCATTTTTTTTTATCTTAGGCATTCTGACTGGGGTAAGATGAAATTAGAGAGAAGCTGTAATTTGCCTTTCCTCAATAGCTAAGTATGTTAAACACTTTTGTTTGTCCTTAATTTGTATTTTATTTTTTGAAAATTCACTATTTAGTTCTATTTCCCATGATTAACATTTAAAATATAAACACATAACAACTCCCTTCTCCTTCCTGTTTCTAATCATTTCATGGCCCCCACTTACTTTATCTCAAATTGGTTGTCTCTTATTTTCTGTTATTACTTTTATATGTCTATGCACATAAATATTTAAATATAAGCTGCTGAGTTCATTTGGCATTATATATATATATACATACATATATATATATATATATTATATAAATATATGAATACAGGACAGACCACTTTGTTTTGGGTAACCAACTGGGAGGCTCTTGCCTGGGAAAATTAATCCTCCTTCTCTCAACACTCAGTAGTTTCCTGCAGTACTTTGTTTAGGGATAGATTCTCATTAGATTCCTTTCCCTCACCTTATGTTAGCATATCTACTGATCATGTTTTCTCCATCACCTGAGATCTTGCAGATCTTGCAGATCTCAGGGTCTGTCCACCCTGCCAGCTGTGGTTTTGGGTTCCCAGATCCTGTATGATACCTTCTCTGGAGGATCAAGTCTCCTCTTCCAGGGCCCTGTGGTTTCAGTTGATGGCTGCCCTGCTGTCTCCACTGGTCATGATCTTAAGCAGTCCTCCAGTGTAGCAGAAAAGCACTCCCCATTCTGCCCATTTCCTCAGGGCTGAAGTCACAACAGGATTCTCAGGTCCTCTGAGTCAGGCTAAAAGAAAGTCTGGAAAGGCATTTCCTAGGAAGAGGATGGTGTGTCTGTGAGCCTGTTATTTAGATGTGTCTGTGAGAGACTTGCCTGTACCTGAAGACTGCTGTATTGAAGAGATTTTGCTGGGTTTGGCTCAGAAAGACAGTAATGCTGGGCTGCACAGGTCCTGTTTATGAACCCAGCATTTGTCTTGCCTACCTGTGAATATCTGCAGAGCTGAAAGAGGTCTTCCAGGAACATAACTCTGCCTAATCCCTTACATCCCATTACTGGTCCCTGGAGATCCCCAGGACCTAAGTCTTGCTGAGCAAGGAGTCAACTAAGTCTGATGGTGAAACCCAGAGAAGTGGAGGTCATACTGCTTCTGCTGTAGCTACCAGGAGTGGTGGGATGCTGGGAATATTCGAGGAACAGCTCACCATGGCCATACAGATGAACCTCTGATACAGGGAGAGTGAGGCATGTATCTCTCTGAACTTTTTAAGGACCTTCTCACCACAAGGTTGCCTTCTGATTCCTTAGCCTGTAAGCCACTCTGTATGCCTTTCTTTGAGCCCAAGTGCCTTCCAAATACTTCTCTTGTGCCCTGCTGCTTTACAAAGCTTTCCATGGGGCAACTACTGCCTTCTGAACCCTTAGAAATTGCTAGTCAGACCTGAGAGATGGTTCTACCATTAAAGGCCAGGCTCACAACCAAAAGTATAAGAAGTTCCTAGAGTTTGAGTGTTCCTGGGTAGCCTGGCTAATCCTCATAGGTGAGCTCCTCAGTAAAATGGAAAGTGTATGACGCAGAGGAACTCATAACTGTTGTTTTGAGGCATTTGCTATTTTGTATATAAAAAACTAGTTATATTGGCTATTATCGGTAGTAGGGAGGTTGTTGATATTATAAATTGTTCCTGTTTCTCATAGAAATAGGAACAGATTTTGGTCTCTTGGTAAGAATTGTAATTGCAGTCATAATGGCAAAGACCCACTAAACAACTGACAACAAATGCTGGAGAGGAAGTGGGGAAAAGAAAAACATCATGAACAAGAAGGTGGATGTGCATAGTTAGTGTAACAAATGTTATACTTTATTGTTCTGATGGCCATCACACAAGGTTCATAGTCTGAATTCCTAGCTACGGTCCTAAACCTATTTCCCCAAAACTGTTGTGTAGTCAAAAGTTTTCTCCTGTCCCACCCAGCCCTATGGTCCTGCAGCCACTTATAAAATGTCACTCAGGGGATTAATAGTATTTACAAACTGTATGGCCTATGGCAGGCTTCTTGCTAGCTAGTTCTTATCGTTTAACTCAACCCATAACTATTAATCTATTTATGGACATGTCTTTGGTGGCTTTACCAGTCTGCTGGCATATTGCTCCTTAGGCAGAAGGCTGGCATCTATCTAGACTCTGTCTTTCTCTTTCCTGTCTCTCTCCTTAGATTTCCCACCTGCCCCTAAACTGCCTTACCATAGCTTTTTTATTAACCAATGGGAACAACTTATATTCACAGTGTACAGAAAGACATCCTCCAGCACTGTTGACCTATGTAGTGAATTTTAGCTGAAGGTCTGTTCCAGTCTTTGAAAGATGTCTTTAATTAGAGAGTGAGGATTCTAGGTGAAACTTTCCAGCCACAGTGAAGTTCAAGGTGGCATATCTCCAGATTTGGAGAACAGAGCATTACTCTTGGTCTCTGCTTATAAACTGTCCAGTGGACATCATGGGGTTCTAAGACTGTGTCTGGTTATCCTGAGTGAGTGATGTCATTGAATTCTGGTTATCAGGTGCAGCCTTGGGTGTAGTGGAGTTCCTGACTAAGCTATTTTTACATGTCTAAAAGACATGTATGTTTTTACTATGCTAATTATAGTAAGGCTTCTGATTCACATATGGTTGGCCATGAATAACAAATAATACATCAGGATGCCTTGGAATTAATAATGGTATGGCTTTTTCTCATAAAATAAAAAAATGGGAAAAATAACAGCTACCTGTGCAATAAAATTACCCTGTACAAGGTATTGGAAGCAGAGTTATTAAAACAGGCATCTCAGAAAACATAACCAGTGTCAAGGAAGTGCCTTATTTCCTCTGTGTCCAATTGGAGGACAAGGAGCAACCTTGCCATTATTCCTACATTGGGTTAAATGTAAGCCAAATACTTCATATAATCTATCATGGGGCCTTGGATGGATCCACTGAAAATTTCATGGTCTTATAAATTATGGTATGGAAACAAACATACTTTTGATCTTTCTCAATCCTGTGGGTCCACTGTTTCCTCACACAGGAGAACGTATCATACTTCCTTGTGAACATTAATACTTAGTACCTGTGGTGTTCTAAATGTAATTGGTGCCAATAAGCTCAAAGGGAGTGGCACTATTAGGAGATGCAGCTTTGTTCCAGTAGGTATGGCTGCTGTGGGATGGTCTATATGTCAAATGTGTTGCTCTGATTGGTCAATAAATAAAACACTGATTGGCCAGTAGCCAGACAGGAAGTATAAGTGGGACTAACAGAGAGGAGAATTGAGAGAACAGGAAGGTGGAGGGAGACACTGCCAGTCACCGCTATGACAAGCAGCATGTGAAGATGCTGGTAAGCCATGAGCCACATGGCAAGGTATAGATTTATAGAAATGGATTAATTTAAGATATAAGAACAGTTAGCAAGAAGCCTGCCACGGCCATACAGTTTGTAAGCAATATAAGTCTCTGTGTTTACTTGGTTGGGTCTGAACGGCTGTGGGACTGGCAGGTGACAGAGATTTGTCCTGACTGTGGGCAAGGCAGGAAAACTCTAGCTACATATGGCCTTGTTCGAGGAAGTGTGTCACTGTGGGAGTGAGCTTTGAGGTCTCACATATGCTCAAGTCACTCCCAATGTCCCAGACCATTTCCTTTTTCCTGTGGGTCAAGTTGTACAATACCCAGCTCCTTCTCCAGCACCATGTCTGCCTGCATACCACCATGTTGTACCATGATGATAATAGACTAAATCTCTGAAAATGTATGTCACCTCAATTAAATGTTTTTCATTTATAAGAGTTGTCATGATCATGGTGTCTCTTCACAGCAATAGACACCCTAATTAAGACAGTACATGATTTATTATGCATTAGAGGTAAAATATTATGAGAATGCTGCTAATTTTACTTTTGATACAATCATATCACACATAAGCTTGTGTTGTTGCTCTTCATGTGTTATTAATAGAAAACTCAGTAATCCAGTATAGTCATTCTTTATTTCATGTAACATACAATAACAGCTATTTAACTTAATGTGTTGATAGCACAACATATTATACTATAATTGTGTATCAACAACCTCCTTTATTTTTTGATCCCAGTAAAATTAAAAAAAGAGCAGTATTACAAAAATTTCAATACGAAACTTGAAAAATTTCTAACTATTTTAGAAAACATTCTTAAAAATTCATTGGGTTACTCGCAGCTAGAATATTTATTTTAATAGGCATTATTTCAACCTTCACAGTTGGAATCTTAGCATAAAACAAAATGTGGAAACAACTCAATTTACAAACAAACTAGTTAAAATATTTTTAAATTAGAAAAAGTTCAAGAAAAATTGATATTGATTTTATAGAATGTTTGGATGGAGGAAAACAACCTAGGAATATAAACTGTAAAATTTCTCCCACTTCCAGTTCTCTTGAAATATAAGTAAATATACAGGAAATTCTTTGGAAGCTCCATCTTGTGTAGAAATTTGCCATACTTTTAATAATAAGCCAATTGTATAGAAGAAAATGTTTACTGGAATTTGTTTTAAAATATTCAATATGTATTTATTAAGCTGTTTATAGATAGTGAGTTCTAGGCCAGCTAGAACTTTCTAATGAAATCCTGTAACAAACAAAATGCAAAATTATATTAAACTATATTTGTGAGTGTGTGTGTATGATGCATGTGTTATTAAGACATGTCTTATTATCATACTCCCTATGTAGACCAAGCTGATTTGAATTCAAGGAAATCTGCCTGGCTCTGCTACATACCGTGCTTGGCTACATTCATTTCTGAGACTAATTTGACAGGGACCAGTGGTGACACTGGAAATGACTTAAAAAGATGTCCTGAATCTCCTGTGCTCTTCGTTATTTAGTTTTGTTCTTCTTTCACTTGTTCCTGTGTGCGCGTGCATGTGTGCGTGTGTGCGTGTGCGTGTGCATGTGTATGTGAAAGCATATAACACATGCTTTCCTCAAACTGACAGTGGTCTTCCTGTCTCTTCACTCCCATTTATGGCTCAGATGGGCTCTTCTAAACTATTTAGTGAGACTTGAGAATGGTCAGACAAAAATACCGGTTCTGTGAAAGATGAAAGACTCAGAGACACAGCCTCATGCTGTGTAGCTGCAAACTGGGTGTTCATAGGGACCTCTGCTCAGGTTAAGCTGGGACAATGTGGTGTATTTTGGAAAAGCATTTCAGGATCAGTAAATAAAAATCAGTTAGAAATTTATTTTGAGAAAGACTCTTTCTATGTATTTGTGGCTATCCTTGAACTCAGAATGTAGACAAGGTTGGCCCAAACTCCCAGAATTGTGCCTGGCTCTGCCTTCCAAGTTTTGGAATAAAAGTTGTGTCCACATCATACAACTTGTAATTTTATTATATATTTACTTCTGACTGTTTGTATGGGTTGGTTCATTTGTGTGTGGAAAGGTGTGCATGTGTGCCATGGGATGGGTGTAAAAATTTAGAGAATAACTTTAGTTGTTGGTTCTTTCCCATCGGCACATTAGAGACATGGTCTCTAGTTTGCTATCACATAATCATATTTTTCAGGGTTTCTCCTCTCTGCCTTTAAAATTACCTTAAAAGAATTGGCATGCACTGTTGCAACTGGCTTTATAATGCAGAAGTAAAGAGGTAGTTGCAAGATGAGTACTGTATCTGTTAACCCATTTTCTCAGCCCTAAAGTTTATTAAATAGAGATTTTTTTGGAGTGAGTCTGTTTTGAAACACAGTCTCACTTTTCTAACCCTGTCTGACCTGGATCTCACTCTGTAGTAGAGAGGCTAGACCTGGAACTCACAGACATCCACCTGCCTCTCCCTCATGTGACCACACTTAACTATTAAGAGGTGTTTATTGTGGGGCATACAGGGGCTGCAAAGAGGGTACTGAGAGAAATTCAGATAAATAGAGCTTAAGCTTTAAGCTGTTTGTGCAGAGAGTGGATACAAATGGTACCAGAGGAAGTTAGTTTAAGCTGTTTGTGCAGAGAATAGATACAAAGGATGGCTAAGAGGAAGTTAGCTTGGGTTGTTTGTATGGAGATTAAAGACTAATAGTGAGATTAAAGGCGTGTGCCACCACCGCCAGCACTCGGGAGGCAGAGCCAGGTGGATCTTTGTGAGTTCGAGGCCAGCCTGGTCTACAGAGTGAGATCCAGGAAAGGCGCAAAGCTACACAGAGAAACCCTGTCTCGAAAAAGACTAATAGTGAGAAAGGAAGTTAGCTCAAGTTATTTATGCTAAGATAAGATACTAAAAACAGGAGATGATGTCAGGGCATAAAGAACGTGTAAATAGGGTGACCTTTAAAATGATTGGTTGGTTCCTTCACCCCCTCCTAGGGGTCTGGGGTTTTCTGGTATAAAAGAGGCTTACTGCCAATCAAATGAGTTTTTGCTTGACTTGACTCCCCATGGCGTCTGATTGTCTCTGGGTAAGAGGGAGGCTGGGGAACAGTCCAGCGACTAGCATCTACCTTTCCTTGGTTCCAGGCCACCTCTTCACAGGTGACCTAAGTTCCCAGTGGGGCAGGTCCCCACAGTTTATCATGGATTTAGCACAGATATTAGTAGAAAGAAAGGACTTTTGGATAGTGTAGTCTTGTGAGGGAGAGCCACACTTAAGAACTGACACAAAGTCATGTTTACAGTTCTGTTGACTTTGTAAGTTCCTTTCAATGGGTCCTTAGGGAGTCTCTCTCTCTCTCTCTCTCTCTCTCTCTCTCTCTCTCTCTCCCTTCCTCCCCCCCTCTCCTTCTCTCTGTCTTTCTGTCTTTCTGTCTCCCTCTTTCCTTCTCTTTGGTAAAAAGATCATCTGTCAGTTGCTGAGGTGGCTTGGGTAGGATTCTGATTTAATGAAGTAAAAACATGGGTCAGAAGGTTTCTGCACTGTGCCTTGCTCTACATGGAGTTCATAATCCTGTCCTGGAGATTCTCAGCAAATTGCTGCTTACATCTGGGAAAGGAGAAAGTCCATACTCCTATGTTTTATGTACTTTGTCTTCAAACATGGCTCATTGGTATTTGAGATATCATTTAAAAAAGGAATAGTGTCACTGTCTACACAGGCAGTCTACATAGCAAATTTTATGAACTTTGTGTGATGGTTAGTATTGATTTTCAATTTGATAAGATCTAGAATCAGCCAAGGGACACTCCTCCAGCCATACCTGTGAGGGCTTATCTAGAACCTGTTATTCTCTGGTGTGTGCTTATGAGAGATTATCTTGTATATTAAGTTCATTGAGATGAGAAGACCTTTTTCTTTCCAAAAGTGATAGCACCATTCCATACCATGGATTTGGTAATGAATTATGTAATAATGACCAACATTCATCACTGTCTGCTTCCTGACTATGGATACAGTGTGATCAACCACAACGGTTACTTCTTATAAACCTTCTTTTTATTTACTTTTAAAATCTTACCTTTTGAATTTCTACATGTTCATGCCATGATACTCAGTAATGTTGAATAAGAAGTCACCAAAGCCAGATATGGTGTCCCAACCCTGTGATCACAAAATTTAGGAGGCAGAGTCCTTAGTTTGAGGGTTACAAAAACATCTAAGGACTGAGTGTACAATGGCATATGGATCATACAAGTTTATAGTGGAGGAATCTGTCCCTTGTTATCTTCTACAGACCAGAACTAGCCTGTCGGCCTCTGGATAATCTCACCTCTGAGGCTCAAGGTGTCTTCTTCCATGAGGCATGTGAACCCCAAGTTCTGAGCTGTGGGAGATGTGAGTCCCTGTTGTCTTGAAATCCAAGTTCACAACATTTCTATAGTGGTAGCATCTCAGGATGTGTGAGGGTAGGGGATGGGGAGGAGGTTTTGCCAGGCTGCTGAATTGATGGAGCTAATATATTTCCTTCTCACATTTCAATGCCTTTGTTACTTGACTGAGGGCAAGCCAAGCAAGTTTGAGGCACAAACAGTAATTATAAGGCTGAGGATAGGAGCACTTCATCAGGCTCTACCCAGTGTCCCAGGAGGTCACATGTCATTAGGCCTGAATCACATACAGTTGCATGGGAAAGATGTTGTACACTCAGAAGGAGGGAATACCTTTCTGTGATGGAATATCAACAGTCAGCAAACCTGATGGTGGTCATCCCTTATAAGCAGGCACATCTGATCATAGGATGGTGTCAATTGTTTGTCCTTAGATTGTACTGAGCAACAAGAATCAAACAAAAGAAAGCTGAATAGAAAGTGTTTATGAGATAATATAATAAATTAGCACTTCCTAGGAACAATCTGTTAAACTGAAGCTTAGAGAAAACAGAAGGCAGTTTTCATATAATACATGGCATCACTACTATAACCATGCTTTTGGTTTTGGGTTTTTAATGAGTGTATGTAGGCAATACAAAGAAACAGCAAATATGTTAAAAAAATCAACGAATAGATGTGTACAGTATCCAGTGAAAGACCCCCGCTCCATTATGAGGACATGGGGCTTTGGGCCAATGAAATGCTCCCCCCCCCAATAACTTAGCCTAAGAAACGCCATTCTGAAGGAATCAAAAAAACAGGAGTTCACAGCCGTAGCCAGCCACCCGGCCTTGACAGAGATAACTATGGCCAGCCATCCAGCCTTGAGAGAGATAACTGTGGTCGGCGGCCTTGGGAGAAAAACAGTTGAGTCGAATCAGGATATTTTATGGCTGGCCCCCTGGCCTTGAGGAATAAGCAGCTGGCCTGGGCAAGGCCAAATCAGCCACACACATACGACCCCAAGTTCACCCTGGCCTTCTTTGAAACAACCAATAGGGACCCTGTAACTATGCTTCTCGCTTCTGTAACCGCGCCTCTGCCCCTGGGATCCCATAAAAAGTCCCCCTTGCCCTAGGAAAGGGCGCAAGTCCTCCAAGAGACTTCGCCCCAGGTACCTGGTCTAAATAAACCCTCTTGCTTTTGCATCTGATCTGTGGTTTCGGTGTGTTCCTTGGGTTTGGGGTCTCTCCCGGAGGAAGATCTCAGCTGGGGGTCTTTCACCAGTACAGCACAACTACGAAATCCCTCTTAAAACTATGATCTTTACCCAAAGGGTTCACTCTATCCTCTCTCCATAGATGCACATCCCATTAGCACATGCATAGACATGTGACCACTATACATAAAAGCTGAACAAACTATTACATCCTAGCATCTTATTCTGTAAAGGCCTGGTTTACATACTACTTGGCTTTGGGATGTTTTAGCAGCAGTCCCAACCCCCCAGCTAAATTCCACTTTGTATGATTTACTATGACCAAAGCAATGCCAAGTCCTTTGTATCACCAAGTCTACTCTTCCACATCATAGCTCAGTAGAGGAGTGCTACCCAGTACATGAGATGCCATTTGTAATCTCCACAAAATTAACTTCAAATGGATCTTACACATAAAAGTGCAGAACTTCTAGAAGATACTTGAGAAACTATGCCTCTCTCAGTTTTGCAACCTGTCTAAGCCTTGGGAGGTTTCTCTAAGGCCCTGATGTATAGAGAGGACAGAAAAGAGTTCCTTCTCTAAAACTAGGATTATGCTTAGGAGAGCTTGCAAAGGTCTGGGACCAGGGCCTTTGAAGGGTTTACTTCAGATCCTGAGAACCATCTCTTTCCACACCTGGGCTGTGGTAATCGATCCCAGCCACTGTGGACTTTGTTTATAATGATGTTCTAGAGATACTCTGTGTTCCTCTTGTGCAATATTGTCAGATTAGCCTCCTTCTGAAAATGTATGCTTTCTTTTAAAACTGAACCCATTGGTTTATATTAACTAGAGACTGGCTGTGGAATTTGGCTCAAATCTCCAGCCAATCTGGGATAGGTTTGTGTTTCAGGTGGAAGAAGCCAGGGCTGGGAACCTCTGGACTGTTTCCCTTCAGTTTACCCGGTCCTGTCACTCAGGCCTCACTAGCCAATCAGGGCCTCGAGCAGACCCGCCAGTCAGATGGGAGGGTTCTTCCTCTGGGTGCTAGGCTTCTGGCTCAACTCCTCTGTGGAGCAAGTCAGAAGTTGGCCCGTGTGCTGTGCCGTGGGCACTGCTGTGGGTAGAGTGCTTGGCAGCCACGCCATGGTGAGCGAGAGGCTTCTGCTCTCAGATCGGGAGGAATGTTCAGCCACGGTGAGCGAGGGGCTGCTTTCCCCAGGCTGGGAGGAGCGACCAGCCGAGCCCTGGGAGCCGGTTGGTGGGTCCTCCTAGGGGCTGAGTGGGAACCAGTGGCCAGATGCACAGTTCAGCGTGGTCCTGTGTGGTCCTGCGAGTCCTACATGTTCCTTCCTGATCCTGTGTCTCCTGCGTGGTCCTTGCAACTCCCTGGGCTGGGGCAGCAGCCTCTGAATAACTTCACTGCATGGGCTGTTTCTGCATTGGGAACAAGACTTAGAAATATCCATGTTGTTGATGTCACTGTGAAGTGCTGGCGCCTGTAGTCCCTATATTGTCACCTTGGAAGGCAGATTTGCCAAACACGGAGAGCCCTGGTCTCTCTAGTATCTTTCAGAAGTTCTACACTTAACATTTAGGTTTAGTATCTGTCTGCAGTTGATTTTGTGGAGCTTGTAAAGGGCATCTCCTGTGTAGAGTAGCACTCCACTGCTAAACTGTGATGTAGAAGAGTAGAATTGATGGTAATAGAATTGATGGTATAGTGATTTACCCATTCTTAGGAGACATTAAGTCACATAGTAGAATTAAGCTAAGGAAGGGCTGTCGCTCAGATATCCCTAAGATATGTAGTATGCTAACCGTGCCTTTTAGAGATTGGTATAAGATGTAAATGCTTGTTCCCCAGCATTAACCAGCCATTAAGCAACATTTTCTTAACAAAGGAGAAAACCCTGATTTACAACCAGCCAAAAGGGTCCCCTCCCCATTCCCTGACCCCTGTCAAAGAACAGGCTTCTAAGGTGCTATTCAAGGGGATATTATGGGGTCACAACCAACATTAAGTCCTGATGTGCCATCAAGGATATATTAAGTCTAGAACAGCTGTATCTCCAGTCTTTTTGAAAAGTTATTTTGAGTCAGGGTCTCTGATATAGATTGAGGTGGACTTGAACCCTGTCTGTGTCTCCACAGGGCATTTCCCTTACTATTGTCCTGACTAAGCACCAGGAATACTTGGATTGCAGATCTGTAGCACCACAGAGTTCTAAAGTAACCACTTTGAGTCACATAGTGAACTGTCTGTCCATTGCAGTAACAGGAAAGGATTTGTGTGTGGATCATGGCATCTCCCTTAAGACCAGAAGAGGAGAAACAGTGTCCTGTGTACACTGCATGGGGAAACAGGGTAGGCAATAGCTAGATCATGGGCTGGAGTTTAAGGCAGTGAGCTGCAGAAGTCTTCATCATAAAAAAGGACCCGCTGGGCAGGGGGAGTGACTTTCTGTGTAATTTAACTCCTGGTATTATTCCTACCATGTGAATGAAGATAGGCAGAATTGGTGGGTGTACAATTTAGCGAGGGTAACTTGAAGTACTGAGTCTTCAGTTTCCAGTTAGGGAACTCTCCTATGCAGATATGTACATTCCTGGTTGACACAGTTAAGTCAGCTCAGAGGTTTGAGACACAGGCCATTGGCTTTAACTCCATGTGTCAGCTTATAGCACCCAGCAGCTGACACTTTACATGGGCAAGTCATGCAGTGTCTTATGAATGGCATTCTCTCCAGCAGGGAAGTGCCTACTCTGTTGCAAAGTCAGTATTGTTAAGTGTTCTTCCAGTTATTTCTATCATTTTAAAAAGTCAATTAGTGGTATCATTTTTTAAATTTCACTTTTAAAAAATGCATTGCAGCTCTAATCTCTGTTTCCATTTTCCAGTGTTTCCTAGTCATTAAGGATTTTATTCAATTTTTTTCCTTGGGTGCAATTTATTTATTCATATCAGTTTATAGAGCAGTGGTTCTCAACCTGAGGGGGTCAAGGCTCCCCTTAACAGGAGTGCCCTAAGACCATTGCAATACACAGATATTTTTTATTATAATTCATAACAGTAGCAAAATTTTAGGTATGAAGTAGCAGTGAAAATAATTTTATGGTTGAGGGTCACGACAACATGAGGAACTGTATTAAAGCGTGACAGCATTAGGAAGGTTGAGAACCACTGGTTTAGACCAATGTCTCCTGTAGCTCAGGCTTGCTTCACACTATATAATTGAGAATTGCTTTGAACACCAAATCCTGCCTCTGCTGCCCAGTGCTGGGAAGACAGTCCTGCAAATCCTTCCAGGCTGGGCCTTGACTGGTCAGTGAGATGGAAAATAGACCAGTGAATGAGTGTCCTCCAACCTCTCTAGATTTCACTGTGAAATTACAGATGAAGTGGGACCTGTGTAAGAGTTGAGTTCACTGACCCACTGTAAAGCAGGTGTAGTCACAACACAGAAAGGGTTGGCAAGAAGAGGTTGAAAGCTTTCCCCTGTGACAGTTGACAGACAGCAGCAATGAGTAGTGAGGTCATCGATTTTAGACATTCCACAAATGTCCTGACTGGTCATTTCTCTTTTTCACAGACCAGACAATCAAGAATCTGGATAAAGAATTTTCCTGAAACAAAATTACAGTAGTGGGCTGGAGAGATGGCTCATAGGTTAAGAGCACTGGCTGGTCTTCCAGAGGTTCTGAGTTCAATTCCCAGCACCCACATGGTGGCTCACAACCATCTATAATAGGATCTGGTGCCCTCTTCTAGCCTGCAAGGATAATTGTAAACAAAACACTGTATACATAATAAATAAATCTTTTAAAAAATTACAGTAGTTACACCAGTTCAACCTAAATAGAAGAACTGAATAAAATGGTGTGGCCCTGCCTCATATGACTGTTTTCCAGGTTTAAGATGTACAGCCTGGGAGAAATGCATGTACTCATCCCTAGTCTCTGGAGCACATGGCCATAAAGCCTGTTTCAACTTTCTAACATATATATATTTTTTTGGATTACAATGCCCCCATTTCCACTATCTCTTTCCTGGTTCTAAGCCCTCCCATAGACCCTCCATTGTGTTCTAATCCATGGCCTATTTCTGCTTTAACAACAGTTACTGTTTGAATGTGACCTGTGTTTGGCGTCAGGTCCTCCCAGCTCTGAAGCAAAGGGTTGGCTTCAGTGGGTCTTGTATAATATTAGAGGGACCAGCCTTAATATTATACATCCCAGGGGCTCAGGAAAGAGAACTACTAACGGCGAGGACTATTTTCAGGAAATAGAATCTCAGCACACCGAGCTCTATAGTGCACTTGCTTTAATTCCTCTGGCATAACATCCTTTATACACAGCTTCAGTTCTGTTCTCATGTCTAGCTCCTTTCTTGCCTGATTTCTCTCTGTATTTATCTACTGTCCCCTCTAGGTTCTATCTTAATTCCTTCATCTAGTTCTGTCCCTTCTAGGTTCTCATCTATCTAGTTCTTTCCCCTATCAGCTCCTCTCTCATCTCCATCTCTCTCATCTGGCTCTTACTCATCTTGTTCTTCCCCATCTGGCTCTTCCTCAACTTCCATCTCGTTCCTCTAGTCCTCTCTTTTGGCCCTTTAATCTAGTTCTTCCCCATCTCAGTTCATTCCTCTCAAGTTCTTACCCGTCTAGTTCTTCCATTCTCTTTTCTCTCCCTGCCCTGGAAGTCCCGGTATATAAAGGGAGGGTCCACCTCTCCTAGGCGGTGTCTCCTTGTGGAATTTACTGTAAGTCAGGAGACTTGTATGTGGGCTGTTACCATTGTTAGTCCTCGGAAGTTGGGCGCCCCCATGGGCGGTGTCTCCTTGTGGAATTTAAGTCAGGAGACTTGCAGGTGGGCTGTTATCATTGTTATCCTCAGAAGTTGGGTGCCCACCTGGGTGGTATTTCCTGTAGTCCTTGAAAGTGGCTAAGGGAGATAATCTGATTCCAGAGAAAGCCTTTCCTGAGGCTGTTCTCCAAATACCTGGAATGTGTATGTCCAGAGAGTGATCAGTCCACACTGTTAGCCCTTCTTAGAGAAAAGTCAATTGGGAAAACTATGAAGGCACACATGATTTTCATAACAGAAACAGCTGATATGTAACAAGCCAAGTAACACCAAAAACTCCTTGGGATTTGGCTTCCTCTGGAGGAATTCCCTGATCCCTCCAGGTAGTGACTTTGCCATTACCAGCTGAGTTCTTATGATATATTCCTGTGGCCCGCAGCAAGTGGGCATTGAATGTGTAATGGAATGTGCATGAAAAGGACCCTGTACCTTGGAACAGGAAGTGCTCTGGAGAATGGAAGATTCTACTAAACTACAAATGTCCCAGACTAGGGCCATGTCTGACCTTAGTGTGGAAGGGGAGAGCTGGGAGGGTTTGTGCAGTTTGAGTCATTTGATCTCTGCTCCCCCAGTAGAGATGAGCATTACTAATGTCCTGAGGTCCAACTGGGTGGTCCTAACTAATGAGGAGCTTTGGGAAGGCTTAGTCATCAGGAGCATCAGTGGGAGGGAGCTTACAGGTTATTTCCAGGATTCTCCTCTGCCTCTACTGTAGGGAGCTGTAAAGAAGACCACAGTCATGCTATGATGAGTGTTGGGGCCACTGTCCCCAGATCAGGAAGAGCAGGTTGGCTGAGCTGTCAAGAGTCTGAGCTGCTAGGACTGGAATGGACCATGAGCCAGACTGTTTCTGTTGGTCCCTGTGGTGACCTGGGCAGTGTCCTTTGGCCTCTGATCCTTAGTGAGTGTGGATTCCCTGGGGATGAGAAGGCTCTGCCACCCTGGCATGGGAGGCTATGGTGCTTGTAATGTCACTGTCCAGTGTGCACACACAGGCTTTGCTTCTGTGACAGTGGGAGTCTGGGAAGACAGATTGGAAAACTGAAGGTCTGGTTTCTACAAGTTCTGGATGTTACTTTTCCCTTTCAGTTTGTCTTATAAATGTTACAGACAGTTTAGAAAATGGTAGAGAGAGGGTGATGGGGATCATCCTTCAGCAATACATGATTAGAATGCTTTTAGCTTTCTGCTACTGCCAGCCACTATGGTGTGATTCCGTGAAGGTCAGTTTCAGGGGACAAAAGGAAGCTCTGAGCTGCAGAGGTATCTCAGTTTGCATGGTTTAGGGCAGGTGGATAGGGCAGGTGCCACATCTTGTGACATAATCTATGTGGTTGGAATCAGACATGAAATTATTCTTCTACAGTGTTTTCTGTGTGGGCATCACTGCGGCTGGGTTTGCCTGAAAACACAAGGGAGCATGAAGGCTGCAGAGCTATAGCAGGATCTGCAGGAGATCACCTCCCTTTGCAGAGAGAGCTCTAGAACATGGGGCCTCTCTTAGAGAAATATCAGTAGCTACCAGGTCAGAAACATAACAGCTTAAGGGTCACTTTGAGTTAATTTTGTGAAAGTTGTGAGATCTTTGTTTATTTAATTTCTTTTCTTTTCTTTCTTTTTTTTTGGGGGGGGGGGTTTCGAGACAGGGTTTTTCTGTGTAGCTTTGCGCCTTTCCTGGGACTCACTTGGTAGCCCAGGCTGGCCTCGAACTCACAGAGATCCACCTGGCTCTGCCTCCCGAGTGCTGGGATTAAAGGCGTGCGCCACCACCGCCCGGCCTGTTTATTTAATTTCTATACACATAGAGTCATAGGTAGCTGCCTGCCTTTTATCTTGCCCTAAAAGCGTTGAATTATAGGCATGCCCTGTTGTAACTGGCTTTATAATGCAGAATTAAAGGGGTAATTGCAAGGTGAGTACTTTATCTGTTAGCCCACTTTCTCAGCCCTAGAGATTTTTTGGATTGAGTCTGTTTTGAGACATAGTCTCACTTTCTAACCTGTCTGACCTGGAACTCACTATATAGTAGCTAGCTAGACCTGGAACTCACAGACATCCACCTGCCTCTCCCTCGTGTGACTACTCTTGGCTGTAAAGAGATGTTTATCATGGATTTAGCACAGATATTAGTAGAAAGAAAGGACTTTTGGAAAAGTGTGGTCTTGTGAGGGAGAGCCACACTTAACAATTGACACAAAGCCATGTTTACAGTGCTATTGACTTTGTAAGTTTCGTTTCAATGGGTCATTAGGAATTCTTTCTGTCTCTCTATCTCTCTGTCTCTGTCTCTTCTTCTCTTTGGTAACAAGATCATAGGTCAGTTGCTGAGGTGGCTTGGATAGAATTCTGATTTAATAAGGTAAAAGCATGAGTCAGAAGAGTTCTGCATGGTGCCTTACTCTACATAGGGTTAATAATCCTGCCCTGAAGATCCTCAGCAAATTGCTACTTACATCTGGGAAAGGAATGAGTCCATACTCAAAGGTTTTTATATACTTTGCCCTCAAGCACGGCTCATTTGTATTTGAGATATCACCAAAAAAGGAATATTGTCCCTGTCTACACAAGCAGTATACACAGCAAATTTTATTAATTTTGTGTGATAATTAATATTGATTTTCAATTTGATAAGATCTAGAATCAGCCAAGGAACACTCCTCCAGCCATACCTGTGAGGACTTATCTAGATTATGATATTCTCTGAGGTGTGCTTATGAGATGCCCCGGCCAGCTCAGTCTCAACATGGGCGACCCACCTGCAGGAGAGAAGGAAAGGGAAGGGAGACAGGAAGGAAGACAGCAAGACAGGGTTCTGATCAAGCTGCAAATTTTATTCTCCTCAGCAAGGCTTATATAGCATGGGAGGGAGAAGAGGCAGGAAGGAGGAAAGGGGTTCAGGACATGCAGGATGTGCAGCTGAGGGGGGACGTGCAGGTCGTGAAGCTGCAGGATGTTGTGCTAGGTGATAAGGTCACTGGTCAGGGCCCACTATTCTGTTGCTATGCTACTTGACCATGGGATGTTCTTTATCTTTGGTTTAGGGTCAGTGGCTTGTACTCTGGCCTACCTAGTACTTTTCCATGGTTCATGTTTGGTCCCTGACAATGAGAGATTATCTTGTATATTAAGTTCATTGAGAAGACTCTTGACCCTTCTAGAAGTGACAACACCATTCCATTCCATGGATTTGGTACTGAATTATATAATAATGACCAACATTCATCACTGTCTGTTTCTTGATTGTGGATACAGTGTGATCAACCACCATTACTTCCCACCAAGGCTGCTACTTCTTCTTCTTTTTTTTTCATTTTTTCTTTATTAAGAAATTTTCTACTCACTCTACAAAATATATACCACTTACAGGTCCTATCTCCTCCCTCCTCCTACCCCCAGCCTCCCCTCCCAAGCCACCCTACATCCCCACATTCCCCAAATCAAGGTCTCCCTTGGGGAGTCAGCAGAGCCCAGCACATTGAGCCTAGGCAGGTCCAAGCCCCTCCCCACTGCACCAAGGCTGCACAAGGCATTACACCACTGGTACTGGGCTTCTAAAAGCTTGCCATGCACCAGGGACCGATCCCGATCCCCCTGACTAGGTGCCCCCCAAACAGTTTGAGCCGAACAACCATCTTCCATATCCAGAGGGCCTAGTCCGGTCCCATGTGGGCTCCACAGCCATTAGTCTACAGTTAATGGGCTTCCACCAGTGTAGCCAGTCATCTGTGCATCTTCCCATCATTATCTCAATGTCCCCCGCCTGCAGAATCCCTCCTTTCTCTCATCGATTGGATTCTCAGAGCCCAGCCTGGCACCTGGCCAAGGATCTCTGCATCTGCCTCCATCAGTCACTGGACAAAGGCTCTATGATGGCGGTTAGGGTATTCAGTAGACCGGTCACCAGAGTAGACCAGTCCAGGCACCCTCTAGACCACTGCCAGCACTCCCAGGTGGGGTCATCCTTGTGGAATCCTGAGAGCCAAGGCTACTGCTTCTTCTTCTTCTTCTTCTTCTTCTTCTTCTTTTTCTTCTTCTTCTTCTTCTTCTTCTTCTTCTTCTTCTTCTTCTTCTTTTTTTTTTTTTTTTTTTTTTTTGGTTTTTCAAGACAGGGTTTCTCTGTGTAGCTTTGCGCCTTTCCTGGAACTCACTTGGTAGACCAGGCTGGCCTCGAACTCACAGAGATCCGCCTGCCTCTGCCTCCCGAGTGCTGGGATTAAAGGTGTGCGCCACCACCGCCCGGCCCAAGGCTACTTCTTATAAACGTTCTTTTTATTCATTTTAAAAATTTTAATTTTTGAGTGTCCACATGTTCACACCATGACACTCAGTAAAGTTGAATAAGAAGTCACCAAAGCCAGATAAGGTGTCCCAGTCTTGTGATCCCAAAACTTAGGAGGCAGAGGCTGAAGTTTGAGGGTTGAAACATCATCCAAGGACTGAGTGTACAATGGGGTATGGAGGCAGGCCCCCAGGAACAGACAAGACTGTCTTGGGCTCAGTATCCTTCCCAAGACTACAATAAGCCTGCGGACCTCTGGACAATCTCACATCTGAGGATCAAGATATGTTCTATGATGAGGCATGTGAACCCCAAGGTCGAAGCTGTTGGAGATATAAGTCCCAGTTGCCTTAAAATACAGGCTCACAACATTTCTAGGGTGACAGGGTCTCAGGATGTGAGTGTAGAGGATGGGAAGAAGACTTTGACAGTCCACTGATTGGATAGAGTTAATATCTTTCTGTTCTTTCCCTGCTCCCATTTCTGTGTCCTTGTCACTTGACTGAGGGCAAGCCAAGCTGGTTTGAGGTACAAACTGTAACTGCAAGGCTGGGAATAGGAACATTTCCCAGGCTCCATCAGTGCACCATCTACAGGTCAGGTCTAGATGGCCCAGACAGGAGAGACTCCAGGGAGGTGATACTGGGACTCAGAGAACTGAAGCACCTCCAGTGCCCTGGGGACACTCAGGTCCTTTCCTGTGTCCTCCTGTCCTTTCCCATCTCCTTCATGTCTCCTCCTGTCTGCTGTGTTTTTTCTTTACCCCTTTAGGCCCCCTCAAATTCAGTAAGCTGTCAGGTAAAAAGTAGAATCCACATACAGTAGACTGAAGGAATAGAAACTACCTTTGCTTGATATCTGGGCAGAGCCCAGACAGTTTGGTAATTTGCTGGGATTCTTCTGCTTCAGTATCTTGCCTGCCAATCCAAGACTGAAGGGCTCATGAAGAGCCAATGACACTGTAACAGATTTGAAACACCTGCGGAGAGGCCCTGAGAGGTCAGTGAGTACAGTGGACACGTGAACGGGTGGTAGGTTCTTGGACTGTAGGATGACCAAGGAGAGCTGCAGTTGTGGAGTAGAACTGGGATGGTAGGCAAGCTGCGTGTGCTAGGGATGGCAGAGCCTGAAACATGGAGCTTCCGCAGTCTCTGAGAGCCCAGAATATCATTAGAGTCTCAGAACTTGTACAGTGTGATATAGGAAGCTGCTAGGTTTTGGTTTCCTTAAATGTGATTGATTATTTGCTATTCTCCTGTTCTCCCCTTTTTGAAAACAGTTGGCTCTTACTCTTTTTTTTTTTCAGAATATACATTTATGAGACTCTAGACTTACTAAATGTTGGAATTTTTAGAGACTTTGGGATTTAAGAAGTTGAGAGTGTTTTATGTTATTATTAACCTATCATACTTTGGGAACCATGGCAGGAAAGGTCCTGTTTGATAGGGATGTACCATAAAATTATGAATCAAGTGAACATTTTCCCCCATAGTTACTTTGAGTCAGGTTATTTTATCAGTTTCATAGAAATGAGACTACTTCACCACCCTGTTTGGTGCTCAAAATGAAAAGAACCTGGATATGAATTCATGGACATCTGCGAGGCCTCCTTCTGAAACACACTTTCATCATACAGATTTGATTCCTGTTCTGTGTCACTGATGTACATTTCCTTACTGCTCTCTATTACACTGTCGTCAGCCCTGCAACCATACACAACCAACAAAAACAGACCCAGCAGGTTACCTTCATGTATTTCAGTATACTTACTCATACATACTTGACAAGGAAGAAGTTGGAAGGGAAACATTGGAAAAGGGATGGAGTGAAGAGAGAACAAGAGGAAAGTGATGCTGTATCTTTTAATTAAAATATATGGAAATAAAATTTAAATAATAAAAGGGGATAGATAAATTGCTCAGCAGGTAAGATCACTGGATGTTATTACAGAGGACCCAGGTTCCATTCCCAGAACCCACATGGTAGCTAACCATTTGTCCCAGGCATATCCTGCCCTCTTCTGGCCTCTGTAGGTACTGTGCAAAGACACATGCAGGCAAAATATCCATATAAATATAATTTTTCTTAAAAGTTAGAAAAAGGAAAGAATGGAATTCTCTACAGCAATGTCACAGTCCTGAGACAGACAGCAGCCAGGGATTGTTAAAATGAACTCCTAGTCAAAATGATCCTGTGTGGAAGCAGCTGTGGCCTTCTTCTGAATCAGCCTGCTCTGTGGCAAAAGAAGCCTTATTTGCTTAGCAGAGCCATCCAACTAAGAGCAGTGACCACAGTGCTGATAGGTGACTTCCTTTGTGTTTTCTGTATTTATGTTCTCTCTCCTTTGTTATTGTAAGAAGAGCAGAACTCTGTATGAACATATCTAGACCCCCCAAGTAAAATCCCCATGATTTTCTTGCTTAGGGAAAGCATTGCTTTGGAAATGACTCCCCTGTTCTCCTTGCCTCCTACAGGTAAGAAATCTTTCTCAGGTCTTCTGTCTTGGCTCTTGTGATGACTATTCTTGGTAGCCAAACTGACTGCCTCTGGAGTTAACCAATACACAAAAAATTGTGTAAGGGTAATGAAAGACTTTAGGGGCCTGCCTTAAAGAGTTTCAGAGTCCAAAGGAGACTCTACACTAACGGAGGAAAACTAGAACGGATGGTAGAGGAATGAATCTACTTACTCTGTGTTCTTTCAGGCCACGTCTCTGTATTAAAAAAGCATCGTCTCTACAGTGGGTGTACTGGCCTATATACCTTTACAAATAGTAATTCTTTGGCAATGCAATGCAAGTCTTGAAATTCTCAGGGTCATAGAGAAAGGTGGTAGGATTCACACACAGAGCAATAACTATCAGGTTTCATTGATGGCACAAGGTGAGAGTGGCTAGTGAAAGTTTTCTGGTGAGGTCAACCAAGGATTAAATCAATAAAGAGAATCCAAGGGGGGATTCGTGTGCTCAAACTACATTCCTGAGTGTGGCTAGGTATAAGGCTAAAAGTCTATTAATAGTGAAAATCACAAATAAGGTAAAACTGTTTTTTTTTCTCTCTGCTCTGCTTCCAAAGGCTGTTTTTCAAATGGGCAGGGTAAGCATCCTGGGTTACTAGGCAACCTGTGTACGGAGTAGAGGAAGACCTGCAGCTTTTGCTCTGCTGTAGTACTTTTGCTGTAGTAAGTTGCTTAAAAGAAACTTCTTAGATCTAAGGATTGCACCTATTGCTTCAAGGTGCAGAAAAAGATAGGATTAATCTTAATTTACACAAGAAACAGAACCTGGCACCTTCCAGGCCCTCTGACCATGGAGGCCAGGTCCTCAGAGGGTCAGTGGGAAAGTTTATTTTTCTCTGCAAACTAGCAAATAGCTGATTACCTTTCCTGCTACATCTCAGGGTAAATGCAAGCAATAAATCTCTTAAGCTAAAATTGTTCATTGATAAACTGAGGAGAAAGGAAGTACAAGCAGTGGAGAATTTAAGGTTAGTGAGGTTACCTCATGATACCTTATCGGCAGGTGAGGTAAAGCCAGGGCACATTTCTATCTATCTAAGGGTTGCAAATCAACAATGTGGTAATGCTTTGTCCTTGAGTGTTTGAAAATGTCTCAAATGAATTTTTTTTTTGCCTAGAAAGTGACAGTGGCCAATGCCTGCCAATAAAGATAATTGCAGGAAGTCAGATTCTAAGTTTACGTTGGAAAAAGGAACAAAGACCTAATTTTGGGAAATAGGGATTTTTTTTTTTTGCCTGCTTGACTGTCTTCACACATAGACAGAGGAAGTTATTAATATACTCCAGATGCATAGGGGAAATTTTCCCCAATAAATGATCAATCACACTGCCAGAAGCTTTTGCAAAAAATGAATCCCAAGGTAGTAACAACAGGTGGGAAAGCTAAAATTTCACACAAGAAATTCACTGCCCCAAACAGCCAATACATTCAAAAGGCAATAACTCCAAAACACCTTGCTTTTAGCCTTAATTCCTCCACTGGAGCCCCCAGTTCTAATGGGTTGATGTAGTCAATGACAGTGAATCCCTATTTCATATTTCGATAGTTTGCAGCAATTGGATATACATGTGAGAGATTATTCTTAATGAAAGGTTTTGAAATGGGAAGACCCTTCATTAGTGTGGATCTTTGAGGTAAGACAATCTATTTTTAATCTCAGCCAGACCTTCTGGTCACTATATATATATATATATATATATATATATATATATATATATATATATATATATATATATAAAGAATATTGAAGAAGGAAGCTCTTTCTCTGCCTGATTGTCATGGCTTTGCCTAGGAAGGTCATTCATTTACTCTCTTTAGAGCCCAGTTCTTAGAAATTCTAGTGTATACTGAAGACCATCTGAGACATCCAGCCTCATGAATTGAAGAAGTATTAAATTCTTGACCTTTTTATTGGTAGACAGCCAATGTTGGACCAGCTGGACTACAGACTGTGAAACATTCTAATAAATCCACTTTCTACCTACATAGGGAGATTTATTCTATCAGTTCTGTTCAAAGAGAACCTCACTAATACTGTTCTTGTTTTTTTCCCACCTGCCCAGAGGAAGATGTTGTAGCCAACAATAGTGCTCATAAAGGCATCCCTCCTTGTTCCATTTCTCTTTAAGAATTCAACTGATTGTGAAGACTACACTTCATATTGTTATTAAATTGTCCAGAGATTGAAATGAATTTCAGGAATAAAACTCCTAAAGCAATAGAACCACCCATCCAGCCTTGTGGTGGGAGAAAGATCTATCTTGTCTGTGATCTGATTCCTGGTTTTCTCTCCTGGTTGTCTAAAGTCCCTGTGACAACCAGGTAAAAAGTATCTGAGTTCATCAGACCTCAGTGTGAAGCCATAAAACAGACATCTCATTTTGTGTCCTAAAATCTCTCTGTAATTGTTAATATTCTGGGCATCCTTCAACCTGGTGGAGAGGGGAATCACTCCACTCCACATTGTGTAATGGGCTGTGCAAGCTAGTCACGTGGTGTCCAGGAGGAAGAAGGGGAAGTGCCTGTGGAGTGCAGGAATATAGCAAGGTCAGCTATTTGAGCCTGGGGCCAGTGCTGTTGTAATGGAAATTTCTGCAGATCTGGAAAATGTCTGTGTCTTGGGTGGAAGGCAGGGCCAGGAACCACTGTGCGGAGTCTTTAATCACATAAGGGAGTTGCTCTTGTCACTCAGGCCTCACTAGCCAATAGGCCCTCCAGTGTGACCTGCCAGTCAGAAGAATGTGGAGGTGGTGTGTGCTTTCTGGGGTCAGGCTGCAGGCTTGTCTTTGTAACAGAGTGTATACCAGTGGTTTTTTTGTGCTGCCTCTGCTGTTGGAAGGAGCTGAGGGGAGAGCATGGGTGACCTGGAAAGTCACGACATAGTGAGAAAGAGGCTGCTGTCCCTAGGTCAGGAGGAGCCGATGTAGTGGTCCTCTCTGGGGTTGGGTGGGAACCTGTAGCCAGATTCCCTGTCGTGCGAGGTCCCATGAGGCCACTGCATCCTCCTAAACCCAGGTGTAGGCCTCTGAATAACAGTGCTCTGTGGGCTGCCTCTTCTCAGAGCATTGGGAACAGGGAGCTAGGAGATGAAGAGAAGGCTCAGTGGTTGGGAGTACATGCTATTCTTCCAGAAGACCCCAGTTCAATTCCCACACCCACATGGCAGCTCACTACAAGGTCTGGCAGGCTCACACAAACATACATGCAGGCAAAACACCAATTCACATAAAATAAAAAATAAAAATAAAAACTGCTCTCAGTAAAAATAAAAATAAAAAGTAAGCAAATAAACATTGTTGTAATCAAGGTCAACATGCTTTTGGTGCATCCATGGAAGGCAGGCAGCCAAATTCAGAAAGGCCTAGTTTATCCACTATCTTCTAGAAGTTTTGTGCTTTGGATTTAATATTTAAGTGAAAGATTCATTTGCAATTAATTTTGTGGAGATTATAAATGGCATCTCTTGTGTTGAGTACCACTCCACTATTAAGCTGTGATCTAAATATAAAGGATTTAACAATGCTTAGGAGATAGTAAGTCATAGAAAGAATTTAGTTAAGGGAGGGCCGCCTCTAAAATACCAGAAAGATAAGTATATGCTAACCAGGCCTGTTTGAGATTAGGATTCTAGGATACACATTTGTTCACCAGGATTGCCCAGGCATTTGGCTCCAAACTATGACAAAGGAGACATCCCTGATTTTCAAGCAGCCACTAGGCCCATCCTTATATCAAAGAACAGGTCTCTAACAACTGCTCAGGGCACTACAGGGTCACAACCAACCTTAAGGCATGGTGTGAAGGGTCTAGTTTTCATGTTCTGACAGATGGACAAGGTGACAACTATTTGTAAAGAAAAACACTGTTGTGTTGGGGCCTGGCCTGATCAACAATACTCCCTTTAGGCCCTCACACAGGGTGAAGGAAGGTGCCTCAGATCCTGAGAATACAACTCTTATTACCAGATGGCACTATGGTTATCAATCCCAAGGCCACTGTGTGCTTAGCCAGTAACGTTTTTGAGGTTCTCTGTGTTCTCCTTATGCAGCATTGTGTGAAATGCCTCCTCCTGAATTTGCCCCATTGTATGGTAGCTTCTGTTGACTTCATGGAAGTCTCTCATTTTTTTCCCTTTTCCACTGGAAGATGCTATTCTTCTTAAGAAGTTTACTTGGCATGAGGCATAGATCGTGCAAGACCTCCCCATTCCTGTCTTTGTTTTTTCTGACTTTCTACTTTTCCTAACCTTCTCATCCCCTGTCACCTCTTTGTCAGGACCCTGTCACTGAAGAACGACCTGCTGTTTCAGGTTAGTGGTGTACTTAAGGAATAATACTGGCACTATCTTTGCTGTGTGAGTTTCCCATCTGCCTAAGTGGCTAGACTTGCAATCTCCTGATCCTATTTAAATGTTCAAAATATAACTGAAGCCTGAACCTAACAGAAAGTTAAGGATGACAGAACATGTGGAATGCAAAATCTAGGCTGGCTCCTCTTTGAGCATTAGCTAGAGATGGATGCATGCTATCATTAATAAAATTTTTCTTTTTTAATCTCAAGTGTATGGAGTGATTTCTCCTTTGGAAGGCATATTAATTCTTGAACAGTGCACCTCAAGCTATTTAGAAAAATGTTTTTGAGACAAACTCTCCTATGTAGACTCAAGTGACCTTGATTCCAGTCTGTTGATCCCCAGGGCAATGACTTTGGTGTCCATGACTAAACATTATAAATTCTTAAATTAAGTGACTCTACCACATCAGAGTTTTAAAGTTACCCATTTGTGTCGTGTAGTTGTCTACCCATTGTCAGAGGAAAAGGATTTGCATGTGGAGCATGGCTTCTGCCTTCAGAAGAGATAGGAGGAATAGTTTATTGTGTGTACTTCAGGGGGAAACAGGGTAGGCAATCAGCTGCTAGAATCATCATTATGAAAAAGGACCTGAATTTGGCAGGGGGAGTGATTTTGTAGTTTCCCAGCATGTTTTAATTCTTGTCATGTGAATGAACACAGACCAGATTGGTGGGTGTACAATTTGAGAAAGTTAGTTTGAGCCAGTGAATTTCTAATTAGACAACTCTCCTTTGCAGATATGTTCAGTTTTGCTTGACAAAGTTAAGTCAGTTCAGAAGATTGAGAAATAGACCATTGCCTGTAACTCTGTGTCAGGTTACAGATCTCAGCAGCCAACATGAGCATATGAGCAAGAGCAATCAGTATTTTATTAATTGCATTTCCTCAACTAGGGAAGGTCCTACTCTTTTTTTTTAAGCCAATATAGCTAATATAGCTAAGTTTTTTATCTTAAAAATAAATTACTTTTATCATGCTAAAAAGACAATTGTTATTTTTTTCATTTCTTTTTCTTAAGTGCATTTCTTTTTTAATCTCCATTTGTTTCCATTTTCCAATGTTTCTTGGTCATTAATAGTGTCATTTCCTTTTTCTCAAGTGCTGTTGATTTTTTATTTCTGTTTAGAGCAATGTCTTCTGTAGGCTTGCCTCATGCAATGTAATTGAGAATTGTTTTGAAAACCTAATCCTTCCTCTGGTGCTGGAAAGATAGTCCTTAAACTCCTTCTAGGCTGGGTCTTGACTGTTCAGTGAGAAGGAAACATAGACCAGTGAATCAGTGTCCTCCAATCTCTCTGGCTTTTACTGGGGACATAGAAATGAAGAGGGACTTGGCCAAGAAAGGACTTCAACTTTGAAGCTGGTGTAGTGACAGTGCAGAAAGGGAGGGGGAGGAAGGAGGGTGACATTTCCTGCCTTGGCAGTAGTTGAGATTAGCCATGTGGTAGGTAATCAATTTCAGATGTTCCTTAAATGTCCTGACTGGTCATTTCTTGGGATCCACAGACCCGGACAATCAAGAATCTAGATAAAGGACTAACCTTACCATGAAACCAAATTACTGTAGTTGCAGGAGTTCAACCAAGATAGAAGATCTGGGTAAAATGATGTGGCCCTGCCTAAGAGGACTATTATTTTCCTGGTTTGAGATGTTCAACCTGAGGGAAAAGGTGTGGCTTATCTTTGGTGTGTTCTCATACAAATCTGTAGTTTCTGCAGCACATGGCCCTAAAGCCTTTTTTAACTTTTTCAAATAGTTCTTTGAGATTATAACTACATCATGTCCACAGTTTCTTTCCTACTTGCAAGGCCTACCAATGCCCCTCATGTTTTCTAATTCATGGCCTGTTTTTGCTTTAAAAATAGTTAAACAGTAACAACACTTGCTTTTTGAGTGTGACCTATATTTGACTGTAGGAGTTCCCAGCTAAGAAGCAAAGGGTTGGCTGCATTGTACATTGAGTGTGTAATGTATTGTTCACACAAAGGACTCCATGCCTTGGAAGAGGGACCAGAAGTAGTGCAGAAGACTTCAAGAATTTCCACTAAAATACTAGGGAAATACGTGTATACTGGGGTAGAATTGCAGAGTAGGAAAGGCCTGTGATATATGGTTCACTTGATCTCTGATCGCCCAGTTGGGGGATGTTAATGTCCTAAGGCCCAGCTGGGTGGCCTAGGCTAATGTGGGACCCTAGGAAGGTTTAGTAATTTGGAGTGCCAATAGAAGGTAGCTATAGAGAGCTGTGAGGGAGACCTGAAGCCATGCCATCGTGAGTGTGGGGTCAACGTCTTCACTGTCACAGAGCAGGAACAGTTCTTCTGAGGCGCAGAGGTTTCTAAGTTGTGTGTGGTTTTGGGTGGGTGGATAGGGCAGATTCCACATCTTGTGACATAATCCACATGGCAGGAAATTGACATTTAATTATTCTCTTACAGTGTTTTCTGTATGAGCATTCATGGGACTAGGTTTGCCTGAAACCAGAGGAGGACATTATAGTTTGCAGAGCCATAGCAAGAGATCACCTGCATTTGCAGAGAGAACTCTGGAGCATGGGACCTCTCTGTTTTGAAGAAATAGCAATAGCAAGAGAATTAGAAACATAACAGTTTAATGGTCACGTGGAGTCAGTTTTGTGGAAGTTGTGATGTCTGTGTCTATTTAGTTTCTATATACATAGAATCATAGGTAGCTGGGTAATATTTGTCAAGATCACATTTTTCCTGGCTGAGTTTCCTTTGGTCTTTTGATTAAAAGAGAAGTATATTTTTCTGTTTTGTTCTTGGCTTTTTCTCTATATCTGATTTGTTCTTTCATAAATATCGTACACATTCTCGATTGGCATAGCTTTGTGTTAATTTAGAAGTCACATTGTGTCAGTGTGTGTGCTATCTTTTCATAATCCTATTGATCATTCTATGCTGTGGGATGTCTTTCTGTATGCTTGAATATGCGTTGCTCCCTTTGGGTAATAAATAAAACTACATTGGCTTATGGCAGGAGCCAGGTGGGAAAATCCAAGAGAGATAGGAGAGGAGAAAGGAGAGTGGAGAAGATGCCAAACCGCCATCCTAGGAGCAACATGGAATGGGATGCAGGTAAAGCCATGGGAGATCTGGTAATGCATAGATCTATAGTTATGGGAGGAGTCAAGCTATAAGAACTAGCTAGCAAGAGGCCTGCCTTAGGCCATATAGGTAGTAATTAATATTAAGCCTCTGAGTGATTATTTTATAAGCAACTGTGGAACTGTGGAGCTGGGTGGGACAGGAGAAACTTATGGCTACAATTCTGAGTTTTTACACTTTGCATGTAGCTTTGGAATTAAATATCATGTTATAAAATTTTGGGAATATTCTTCAATTTGCATTCAACTCATGCTGCAGATTTACCAGAGCCAACATCATAATATTGATGCATAATGTTCCCAAGTATCATTTATTTACTACTTTATATTATTTAGGTTTTGTTGTTATTGTTGTTGTTAAATTATGAAATGTAGACAAATTTCAAAATGGTCTTATTAAATAAAAAACACAGAGCCAAATATAAGGGTGAAAGCCTTAGGGAGATCAGGGAAATAGGGAAAGCCACCAGCCAACCTTACCTCACCAACTCTGCAGCTTCCAAATGCGAGTTAGTTCCTGTCTACCCATGCACATATGCCTTGCCTTGCTGTTCTGCCATCTGATTTGCACTCTGTCTAACTACATCACTTCCTCATCCTGCCCAGCCTTGTCACTTCCTGTCTGTACGTACAGACCTCCAGAAATCCATAGTTAACTAGTTTTGATTTTAAAGCATGTGCTATACCACACCTGGCTCTGTTTCCAGTGTGGCCTTGAACACAGAGATCCTACCTGCCAAGTGACAGGATTAAAGGCATGTGCTAATACTGTATGACTTCTTTGTTTACTTATAATGGCTGTTCCCATTCCTCTGATCTCTAGGCAAGCCTTATTTATTAAAGCACAAATAAAATGTCACCACATTTCAGCACAATGAAAGACTTTTAGTTTCTTGGATTAAAAAGTACTAAGGGGCTTAGCAGGTGACTTAGCACATATTCTTCTTGGGGGTTTCCTGAGTTCATATACCAACACTCTAGTTGAAAGGCTCCTAACCACTTGTTACTCCATATACTGGATATCTGACCCCCACTTCTCTGCTCTGTCACACTGAAATCATTTTCTCTCCCACACAAACATACACATAAAAATGGGAATAAACTTGTTTTTGAAAGTGTTTGTGACTTACAAAGCAATTAGAGCAAAACAAGTTTTGGGTTTTTTTAGGTATATAATACACATCACACTGTTTCTTTAAAAATGTGTTGTCTTGCATTTGGTTTTAATAAGATTTCTTTTGCTTACTCTGATGTTTACTTATATGCAATTATCCATCATATTATTCATAATAGCCAGGAACTGCTATGTCTGTAAGAGATTGTGTTGATTGATGATTGATGTGGGAAGGCTCTTCCACTGAGGTTGTAATATCCCTAATCAAGTGGGCTTGAGATGGATAAGAGAGCTAGCTAAGCATGAGACAGTGACGAAGCAAGAGAGAAAGGCAGTAAGTAGTTTCCCTGTGCTTTTCACCTTCAATTTTTTGCTTAAATTTCTATCCTAAGCTCTCAAAATGATGGACTGTGATCTGGCAATATCAGTCAAATAAACCTGTTCATTACCTGAGATGGTTTTGGTTAGAGAATTTAATCACAGCAAAAAACAAGCAAGTTAGAACAAAATGTGGTATACCAGAAGTAATTTTGTTAATGCAAAGGACCTTGGATTGATGACTTTTGGAGGAATGTTGTAGATATTTGGACCTTGGTTGGCCAAATCCATAGAAAGCTGCACACATAGCTTAACTGGCTATTCTTGTAGGATTGGGAAGATGGGAACGTTGAGAGTAATGCATACAGTGGAGCTTGAGGTCATTGGAATTCAGGGGGAATTGGACTCCATGAAAAATTTAGCTAGTGGTCATTTGTATAATAATTTGGCTCAAAATTTTTCTTACTTTCTCCATTCCATTAGAAATTGAGTAAGTCATAAATAAAAAGTAGTGAGGTGATTTCTTAGACAATATATTGATTCTGTTGCTTACTTATTACTGATGACTCATTCAGGTTCTACACTGAAAAACAAGTGGAGCAGAAAGAAATGAAAAGTCTGTGTTTTGTAGAGAAAAACAGCACTATGTAGTTTCAGATGACAGTCCAGTGGTCAAACCAGCAGGTACTTTCAAGGAGACTGTTACTGTTAAAGAGACTTCCCTTGCTCTCTACAGTAGAAGCCTATCACTGTGTTCTAAGTGTAAGACTCCATCAGCTAAACCTTCATTTTATGGATGGATTGAGCAAAGTGATTTCTACTCCCAGGAGCAACTTTATACAGAGCCTGCTATAACTCTGGTTGAAGCATGGCAGGGTCCATCACAACTTAAAAGGCAAATTTGGGGGGAGTCACCCATGTTGTACTGGTTCTGGAAACAGGAAAGATGCACAATTTAAAGGTCATAGATTCTTTCTCTGTGGTATCAGTTTAGCACTGTTGCACTCATCTATGTTTGGCAGAGTAAGAAACTGTGAGGAGGCTATAAGTGTTCATTGCATAAAGTTGTGAAGATGAAGCTGGGTTGCATTTTGAGGACATAGGATGTGGTGATATTTTAATTGTGCTGAAATGTGATTTTATTTGTATGTTAATAAGTAAAGTTTGCCTGGAGACCAGAGGTCATTAGCAAGCCAGGAACAGAATTCAGGTGGTGGTAGCCCATGCCCTTAATCCGATCACATGGCAGGCAGAGTGTCTGTGTGGTCGAGGATACAGCCAAGTGTGGTGACCCGAACCTTTAATCCCAGTTCCAACCATAGAGACCTGAAGGTCTGTATAGACAGGCAGTGATGAGGAAGTCATGTGGTTGGGTTTAGAGCTAATGAGAAGGCAGAACAGAAAGGCAATAAAAAGACAAGTCACACAAGAAGAAGGTCTCTCTCTCTGGAGAAGCAACAGTGGCCAGGTGGTAAGATAAGATGGTCTTGGCTCTTCACTAGTACTCTGATCTCTTGGGCTTTTAACTCTGTATTTGGCTCTGTGTTTCTTATTTAATAAGACTGTTTCGAATTTCGTTTACAATAGGTTGTTGAAATACCCAAGCTATGGGACATCTGCCATGGAGAGCTGCATACATGGAGTAGACGTAGCACTGGAGAGACATGTATGAAAAGTTTCAGGGTTAAAGCTATCTAAGCCCTTTGAGAATGAAGCCCCATGTATATTAGATAGAGCTACAGGATTTTGTTTTTTGCCCTGCTGAGTTTTAGTCTTACCTTGGTCCAATCTTGCCTCTCTGTACCTATATTCCTCTGTTTTCATTTTTAAAATTTATTTTTCTCTCACACAATACATCCCAAATGCAGTTTTCCCTCCCCCTACTCCTTCCCTGTTCTCCTCTCCCCTAGATCCCCTCCTCTTCCATATCTCTTCAGTAAAGGGCAGATCTCTCATGGACTATCAACCAAACATGACACAACAAGTTACAATAAGACTAGGCAGAAACCCTCATATCAAGGCTGGATGAGGCAACCCAGTAGGAAGAAAAGTCCCAAGATCAGGAATAGTGTTAGCGGGTACTGGAAGTATGGAGGAGGTCCATGGGTAGGCATCCTACATGGATATTGGATGGCTGGTATGGCTTCTGGTCCAAAAGGGAGTCTTTGCCTGAGTCTGTCTATGTGTTCTTCTGGCTTATATGGCCTGTACTTGAACAGAGGATGTCCAAGTTGGTGGTGGCTGGAGGGTTGGTGGGGGATTGTGTCTATGGGAACAAAAAGAATTAGGACGTTCCATGGGCTGGTGTCCTACCTGTTCCTCTGGCTTGTGTGGCCTGCACATGAGCATGGGCTGACTACCTGAGTTTTGTACTGGAACCTGGCCACATTCCTCTTTCTGAATGAGAATATATCCTGTGCCATTGCACATTGCAAAGGTTTAATTGGTTTCTTGATTTTAGAATATTTTACATTCAAGAGATTGGCTGATGAGCCTGGAATGTAGGTTTTTGTACATGTCAATCATATGTGCTTTGCTGAGCTTCACCCACATCTTGAATTTTAAATATGGCAGAGTATATCATTGTTTTTCAAGAATGGCTGTCATCATGACATTAAAACTGCCTGAGCCTTCTGAATCATTCAATTACAGGTGTGTGTGGAAAGTATCATAAACACCTGTGAGTTCTTTCTACCTTTTTTGTTCAATTTATTTTTATAGGTGAGATAAGGTCTTACTAATATTTAACTCTATCCTGAAATTCACTGCATAGGCTAGGCTGTCATGCAACTCAATCGAATATACCTGCCTTTGCCTTATGACTGCTGCAATTAAGGGCATGAGCCAATACAAACAGCTTGCCCATAATTTTTGTAGTTAGTGATTATTCATTCAATTTCTCTGATGTGTACTCTGATCTCTTGCCTCTATCTATGTCTCTTAATAGGCATTTCTCCTGCAAGGCTATATCCTAGACAAAGTGTGAAGAAATGACAGGTGAACCTCATTGTTCAGTTTTTTTTTTTAATGAATTGATTAGAACTTCTGTGTTATTGAATAAGTGTGGTAAGGCCCAGAATTATATGAATATAATGTCAAATAAATATACATTAGCATGCTGTCAGTATCACACTCTGTTGTACTCATGTATGGGATATTTTAGACTGCAGTGACCTATGATGATGTGCATATCGACTTCACTTGGGAGGAGTGGATTTTGCTGGATCCTTCTCAGAAGAATCTCTACAAAAATGTGATGCTGGAGACCTACAGGAACCTTACTGCTATAGGTAAGACTGAGTTTTCCATCACATTTTAAAATAATGGGAAAATGGTTTCTTAGTTATTGATATACTTCTGTAATTTTGATTGAGAAAGAAGAAGAAGAATGGGGTGAATAAATCTGACATGGCTCTAAGGTTCAGTGAAAATAGTGACTTAAATTTTGTAGTTTCCCATATAATATCATTCATTTTCTGGTGCTGTATTTTAGGCTACAGTTGGGAAGACTATAATATTGAAGAACATTATCAAAGTTCTGAAGGACATGCAAGGTAATTTCATGTGCAAGCTGATACAAATGTGCCCATGGAGAAATTGTAATGTATCCTGGAAGTTTAAAACAAAAGTAACTGTAAATAAGCACATTTTAAAGTGTACTGATGATTGTTATATTCTCACAAGACCATCTACCTCAATGTCACATAACTGATATGTGTTTGCAAGGCATTGATCTAAGAAAGAACACAGGGAAACAATGCCTTATCTGATATCCCCATTTGAATTGCAGCTCCATGATAGCTATGCTATAGAATGGCCAATCTGTTTAATTTCATGTCACTCAGATATTGCATAAAGAATTCATGTTGGATAGGCGAGATGTATATATCCAAAACCTTCTAGTAAGCAAATAATTCAGAGTAAACTAGTGCTACTCTTTTACTTGTTGTGACTTCTAAGTTTAGTGAGAGGGATAGTTTATGAGAGTCAAGAAGTTGTTGTGGAGAATCCCTAAAGTTTGCTTATTTCTGTGAGGAACAGAAAGTCAAGCTGTGTGATTGCAGTGTAGAAACATTTTATTTATTAGCTTTCCTTTATCAATATATCATATGTCACTCTGGATACAAGCCATGTGAGCAGGTGTATATGAAAGGAAGCGATATAACTTTCTCACACACACCAATTAGAAGATGTATAGCAGTCACTTTGAGTAAAATTTTTGAATGTGATTCAAGTTTAAAATTAATTGCTTTTCCAAGTTCATTGGGAATACATCAACAAACTCATAGGCAGAAAAGCCCTATGAGCATTGGAATATATAAATATGTCTGTCCTGGTTCACTTTACAAATGTGGTATGACTCATACTATTGGAATACTTATGAATGCAATCAGTATGTTAAAGCTCTGAGTTCTTCTAGTTCTCTTCAAATATGTGAAGAATCTCTTATAGAAAAATGATGTTACAAATGTGGACCCTCTAATAAAGGTTCTTACCATTACAGATACCTTCCAAGACACAAAACATCCCTAAATGGAGAACACTGAGTGTATACTTTAAGATCTTATTTGTCTTAAAGATTAGAACAAGTTTTAAAATAATTCATACAGAAAAAATATTCATCAGTGTAATAAATGTGAGAAAGCTTTTACTTGTGCTAATTATCTTTACAGGTTCAAAAAATGTCATACTGGAACGAAACCCTGTGAATATATTCAATGTGCAAAAGCTTTTTCATATCATAGTCATCTTCAGAAACATGAAAATATTCATACTGAAGAGAAACCCCATGATTGTATTCAGTATGGTGAAGCTGTTGCACACAACAGTATTCTCCAAATACTTAAAGGAACATGTGCTGGAATGAAAACCAATGAAAGTAATCAGTGTGGTAAAGCCTTCACAAGTCATGGTCATCTTCAAATACATAAAAGAATACATATTGGAGAAAAAACATATGAATCTAATCAATGTGGTAAAGCCTTTAAATATGCCGGTAATCTTAGAGTACATAAAATAGCACATGTTGAAAAGAAACCCTACAAATGTAATCAATGTGATAAAGCTTTTTCACAACATAGTAATCTTCAAATTCATGGAAGAACACATTCTGGAGAGAAAACCTACAAATGTAATCAATGTGCTACAGACTTTGGATGTGCCAGTAATCTCCAAATATATGAAAGAACACATACTGGCGAGAAACCCTACAAATGTAATCAATGTGATAAAGCCTATTCAGAACTCAAAACTCTCAGAATACATCAAAGGACACATTCTGGAGAGAAACCATACAAATGCAGTCAATGTGATAAAGCCTTTTATCAGCACAGTCATCTCCAAAGACATGAAAGAACACATACTGGAGAGAAACCCTACAAATGTAATCAATGTGGTAAAGTCTTTTCACAATACAGTAATCTTCAAATGCATGAAAGAACACATACTGGAGAGAAACCCTACAAATGTAAACAATGTGATAAAGACTTTGCATGTGCCAATAATCTCCAAATACATGGAAGAACACATACTGGAGAGAAACCATATAAATGTAATCAATGTGGTAAAGCCTTTGTATGTGTGAGTAGTCTCCAAATTCATAAAAGAACACATACTGGAGAGAAACCCTACAAATGTAATCAATGTGATAAAGCCTTTGCATATGCTAGTAATCTCAGAGTACATAAAAGAACACATACTGGAGAGAAACCCTACAAATGTAATCAATGTGGTAAACACTTTACATGTGCCAATAATCTCCAAATACATGAAAGAACACATACTGGAGAGAAACCCTACAAATGTAATCAATGTGATAAAGCCTTTGCATATGCCAGTAATCTCAGAGTACATGAAAGAACACATTCTGGAGAGAAACCCTACAAATGTAATCAATGTGATAAAGCCTTTGCATATGCCAGTAATCTCAGAGTACATGAAAGAACACATACTGGAGAGAAACCCTACAAATGTAATCAATGTGATAAAGCCTTTTCACGACACAATCGTCTCCAAAAACATAAAAAAAGACATACTGGAGACAAACTCTACAAATAGAATCAATGCGATAAAGCCTTTTCATAATAATGCAATCTTCAAATGTTTGAAAGAACACATTCTGAAGAGAAACCCTATAAATGTAATCAGTGTGATAAAGGCTTTGCATGTGCCAGTCATCTCCAAATACATGAAAGAATGCATTCTTGACAGAAAGCCTATGAATGAAACCAACATGGTAACACCTTTGTATGTCTCAATAATCTTAGAATACTTAAAAGAATACATACTAGAGAGAAACTTATGATTGTGATCAGTGTGGTAAAGCCTTTGCAAATCAAGGTCATCTTTGGATATATAAAAGAACGTATACTGGAGAGAAATCCTATGATTAAGCCTTTTCACAACACAACCATCTCCACATACATGAAAGAACACATACTGGAGAGAAACCCTACAAATGTAATCCAAGTAATAAAGACTTTTCACAAAATAATCCTCTATATATACACAAAAGAACACATACTAGAGTTATGAATGTTATCAACGTGATAAAAGTTTGGATGTGCTATTAATCTCCAAATACATAAAAGAACTCATACTAGTGAGAAACCCTTCAAATATAATCAATGTGATAAAGCCTTTCATGACACAATCATCTTCAAATACATAAGAGAACACATTTTGGAGATAAATCCTATGAATATAATCAATGTGGTAAAGCCTTTACATGAATCATCAGTCTTTGAAGTCATGAGAAAAATTCATACTGCAGAGAAACCCTATAAAAGTAGTGAGTGTAACAAAGTTTTGCACTTCATGTTAGTCTTTATACAAGAGTAAAACTTTTAGTGTGTCATTGGTCTCTTAAAGCTTTTTCAATTTACAGTCGTCTTTGAGGGCCTGAGAAAACTAATACTCAAGGAAATCTGGCCATAAAGGTTTTGGAAGATCTTTACCAACAGACTTACATTCAGTTACACAAGTTTAATCTGGACAAAATACCTGACAAGTGTCACCTATCTGTTCAAGCCTTATGATGTTCCTCTTTATTTTGTTTGCACCGTCAAACTCATATGGACAAAATGATGAGGTAGCACTTTTCTATTCTACAGTTCTCTTCAATTACATGAAATAAGGCATCCAGATTTAACACTTAATGGGTGTGTATTAGTGCCTTTTCTGTTGCTGTGATAAAACATTATGTCAAAGTAAGTCAACTTACTAAAAGTTGGCCCTTGGTTCCAGAGGGATCCAGGATAACCATAAAAGTGGCATGGCAACAAGTGTCAAACATGGCAGCTATAGAAGAAGATATCTATGAACTCACACCTTCCACCTGTGGCATGAATGTGAAAGTGGGAACTGGAAATGGTGTGTGGATGTGAACTCTCATGCTCACTCCCAGGGAGGTACTTTCTCCAGCAGGGTGAGCATTACATATATCTTCCCAAATGATACCACCAACTAAGACAGATTGATTTCTCTGACTTCAATCCTATGTTCTTGTTTTCTGTTACATGAACCAGTTCATGATGAAGAAAAACTCTGTAAGTAAGCCTTTTAATGCCTCAACAACTGAGTTACAGGAACAAATGCTTACAAGAGAAAAATGTTCTTGACTGAAAATCTGATTATTTAAAGATTTTTTTAAATTTTAGTTTTGTGATGTCAGTGTGTCTTTGTGTGGGTATGTGCATGCTGATTCCCCAAAAATTTAGATCATTGGATCTCCTTTTTTGCAGGAATTACAGGAAGTTTAAAAAAACCCAACCTTTGTCCTGGGAATGACCTCCTCTTAACTGCTTGGCTATATCTCACCCTGTACACATTTTTAAGCCTTCATATATGATCTTGATGTCAGAAAATAGGAAATAATTCATATGTCTATTTGGCTAAACAATTTGATAAGGACTTTAGAGACATCACAGTTGTCTTCAGTTTCAAGAAAAGATCTTGTTTCATCTCTTTTTCCATCATAACCTTGAAGGAAGTAAATTATTTACCATGTTCTCTCAAGACAGATTGTGGAGATGACTGCATTGTGGTTTCTGTTTGGCAACATTTGAGGTAGATACTACAGTGTGCTATATGTGTGGCAAATCCATTTTGTGAAGTGTATTTTGTGGTTCTTATATTCTTTCTTTGACTTCTGTTCATCTTCTGTTGTGTTTTCACTTAGTAATAGGTATTTTTCTGCTACAATGTATAGAATGGGATGCCCATCATCTAAGTGGTCTATTGTTTATTTAAATATCAGGCAGTGTGTGATCATACTATTCAAGTAAGGGTGTCTATGAAAAGGTGGTGAGTTTTCCTGGTTTTTTTTTTTTCTTCATTTTTTCACAGATTCCTTTGAAATTTATTTTTCAATGTCAGTAATGAGCCAGGGATACGTTTAAACTCTTGATGCTTATGTGTCACCCTCTTGAGTACAAGTCCAAGGGTAGAATATTGTACCCCAATGTATGCTGTTTTATTAGCATGTTTTAACAATGTTAATGTTAAAATTCTTAATAGAAGAGAATACAAAAAAACATTAAATACCTCATATGTATCCAAAGCTGCATTTTCATGTATGTGGTAGAGATGTAATAAAGTAGGATAATCAGCAATCAGCTGTATATTTAAAAACATACTTGATCACTATGGATATGTATATAGTATTTGAAGTTCTATGTGTGTTCATGTCCCCATTAGTTATCCATTTAACACTTCATCTTGAAATGCTACATTCTAAGGAAATTATCCAGAGATGCCAGATAATGTAATGGTAATGAAATTTGTTTAAAAAGAAATTCTAGTGTGTGTGTGTGTGTGTGTGTGTGTGTGTGTGTGTGTGTGTGTGAGAGAGAGAGACAGACAGACAGACAGACAGACAGACAGACAGACAGACAGAGACACAGAGAGAGACACAGAGAGAGAGACAGAGAGATATGATTACAGTTTTATGAGCCATGACACATTTCGGAGACTGGAAGGCAACTTTGTGGGGACTCCTTTTTTTTCTTATTCATATGATGATCAAGATGAGGTTGTCAATCTCACATACCACAGACATTTCCCACTGAGGCACATCTCTGATTCTTAAATAAGATTGGTTGAAACATAACTAAAATATTGTTTTCTCTTTTTTTTATTTTTATTTTTATTTTTTATTTTATTTTTTGGTTTTTCAAGACAGGGTTTCTCTGTGTAGCTTTGCGCCTTTCCTGGAACTCACTTGGTAGCCCAGGCTGGCCTCGAACTCACAAAGATCCGCCTGTCTCTGCCTCCCGAGTGCTGGGATTAAAGGCGCCACCACTGCCTGGCTTTGTTTTCTTTTCAAATTGTAAACATACTTTCATCAAAGGATAGTGGAAAACAGAACAATTTGAATAAAAAATCTTATTTGCAAATGAAAATAATATACCCATATCACTTTCTTTTGGAATGTATTAGTTTATTCTGAGGACTAAACATTTTTTCATAACACTTTCTCAGAACCACAAGTGAATGCCACAGAATTATCTCAGTTGGTAAAGTGAGTTGCTGCTTAGCGTGATGACCTAAATTCAATCTCTAAGAAACCCATAATACTCTTAGAAATTTTTCTTTTATTTCTTCACTTGGGTTGTGTCATATGCACACTCCTACACCAGCCCATACATGAATAATTTTTAAAGCCAACCAAATGCCATTGAGTTCATGTGTAGCCAAAAAGCACTATGGATTTCATCTATAAAACTCACATAGAAGTAGATAATAGACACCTTTAAAGTTGTCCTCTCATTGCTATATACACAACATGGCTCAGGTAAAAATATAAACACAGTTAAGCATTTTTAATTGGTTGAAATTAACAAAGCAAAGAAAATAACCCTATTATTGAGAAGATATGGAATGATTTGCCAGTTTAAATTATTATTATAAAATTTCAAGAAGTATTACTCTTTATCGAAACATCCCTGGTTCCTTGTAAACTCTTAGTTTGTCCTTTATTTCTCTGATTCAAAGATAGGCCATGTAAAAACATAGCTTGGCTTAGAGGTGCATCCCTATAACCCCAGCACTCGGGAGACAGGGCAGGCCAATTTCTCTGAATTTGAGGTCAGGTTGGTCCACATAATGAGTTCCAGGGAGCCATGGCTATCTTAAAAGAATACAAAAAGAAAAAGCATATCTAAAATTATGGAAAATTTCCTAATATAATCTGACTGAAATCCTTTGACAACCATCTAGCGGGGACTTTCATCATGTTCAAGTGATAGGAGACAGAAGGAGTAATGGAGCATTTTCATCTTCTGCATTATAATGTCATATTGGGGAGCTAAAGAGTTTGCTCAGTAGTATTGCTCCTGATGAGTACCCATATTTAGTTCCTAGTACCAATATCAGATAGCTCAGAAGTAACTGTAATTCCTGTTCCAGGAAATCTGATGCTTTATCTGGCCTCCTAGGACATCAGATAGATATCGTGTGGTCTCGTTGCCTAGTGACAGGACATTGAGTCAGAACCCTTGGCCTTTTCACCCTGTCAACATCCTGCACAAACATCCTACACAAACATCCTGCAGCTGCGTTAGCTTGCTCCACGCAGATAACAGCTTCCTGCTCCCCCTACCCTGCAAGAGCTATATAAAACCTCTTGGAGAAAAATAAAGTTGCACCTCGATCAGAATCCTATCTTGGTGTCTTCCTTTGTGTCTCCTATCCTTATCATTCCATCCTTAGGGTGGTTGAGTTCCCATTGAAGCCCTGCTGGCCGGGGTAGAATTCCATCCCTGGGGTTCTTTTGCTGAACTGCAGAGTTCCAGAGTCACCAGGCTTCTACAGAAGCTGTTGGGAAGCATTTATCCTGTGAGGCCATCTGAGGTCATTCCTTGGGTGAGTTATGTTCTTAGGCTAACCTGTGAATTGGTAGAAATAAGTGTCTGGACAAGACAAAATTTTCTCTTGCTCAGGAAGGTGTGCTGGTGAAAGGGCATCTAACCTAGATAGGAACTGCACTTGATTTTATCCTAAGGAAAGTGGTGTCTGCATCTTTCCCCCAATATCTAGTGTCAGACTTCACAGTCTTAATCATTACATGAGTGTGAAGGAAGCAGGAATGTGCACTACTTACTGGAATGGAGAGTCAGTCCCTTCTTCCAGCCATGAAATTCCTATAATTTAGGCTTGGGGCCTGAAATAAACAATATTTAACTAAATGGAGGAAGTGTTATGATTTGACTTCCATATTTTAAACGCAATTTTTATAGTCATTGATAGAAAAGATTCATATTTCATATTTCTCACAAGCATTAATGTGGCTGCATTTATTGAATCCAAAGAGAAAATAAAGGGGCTGCTGAGGCACAGCAGATTTCTCTGCTCTGTATGTCCAGAGAAAGCTCTAGACAATGGGGCGTATATGTTGGTAGGAAGATCACCAGCTGGAGGGCCAGTAACCTAACAGTTTAGGATCAGTTTAAGTCAGTTTTGTAGGAGTTGAGAAACCTTTGTGTACTTAATCTCTATACATATGTTCTTAGACTTCATATATTCCTATAGAATCGTAGGAACTTGGGTAACATGTCTCAAGATCACAATTTTACTTGCTGAGTTTCCTTTGGTCCTTTGTTTGAAACTTCACTATAGTTTTATGCTTTTTTTCTTGACTTTTTCTCTCCATCAGTTTTTTTTTTTGGACAAATATATCATCCTTTTTTTTTCTAGTATTGTACTTTGTGTAGAATTCAAATTGTGTCACAATCCTATTGGGCATTCTATATTTTTCTGCTTTCCATATAGGTTTAGAATCAGCTTTTCTTTTATAAATCATTAGTTTTTCTTGAGTGTGTTGAATTCATATTGCAAATTGAACATACCTGGCATTATAATACTGATTCTCCTTGTTCACAATGATCATTGGTTATTTCACCATTTATTTAGTTCTTTTAATTTGTGATAATATGTGAAAGATTTAGTATATTGGATAAAAATTACTTTGAAGATATACAAGTGGCCCAGCACAGTCTTCTTTGGGATGACCTTTGATTGGATCCCTGTGCTTAAGTTGTGGGGCTCATAACTATCTGCAACTCCAGATCCAGGGAATCTGACACCTCTTCCTTCAGGTGTCACTTACATACACATGGAAGACATTCTCTCACACATAGAAACACACTTAAAAATGGGAATATTTTATTTTTCCCAAAGCACTTATGGCTTGTAAAGTAATTAGAGTAAAACACATTGCTTTATGTGTTTGACAGAAATTACATAACTTTTCTTTAAAATTGATATCTTGTTTTTGGTTTTAAAAGGTGTACATTATTGTTCTTCACTGTGCTACAGATGTACATTCAGTCATTAATCATTGCAAAGATAAAATAATTTCTTACTGATCATAATAGGTATAATTTCCTTTACCATAAGAGAGTGAACCATTTTTTATTGGTTAAAACCAATATCTCCAAAGGTGAAACATCAGTGTACTTCAAGCAAATATTTCCAATTTGGAAGAACAATCTCACAAACAGCATTTTCTGTTATTGGCAAAGCAGATTACTAGAGTGTTTAAAGTATGAGTCCTGGCCCATGATTTCTTTAATTATTATTAGTTGTATGATATTTTTCTTGTTTTCTAACAAGGTTGCCTGGGGATGAGAGGGCAGGGTCAGTCACTAGTTAACCATAGAACCTGGGTGGTGGTGACTCACTACTTTATTCCCAGCACTTGGGAGGATCATGACTTTAATCCCAGTACTTGGGAGGCTCACTCTTTAATTCCAGCATTTAGGAAACTCATGCCTTTAATCCCAGCACTTGAGAGGTGGGGAGAGAAAGTGATAATGGGTGGAGACAGGATCTCAGCCCTTTCATTTGGAGGATCTAGAGAGATAAAAAGTCACTAGTATCTGCTCCTCTGATCTTTTAGGTTATTACCCCAATATCTGACTCTTGGTTTTTATTGATAAGACTAATTATGTTCACAATTCACCTGGTGTCCATCTTTTGAGGCATGAATTCATGGAAAGCAACTTGTCTAATCAAAAAGGAAGGCTTTAACTTTAACATAGTAAAATTACATATAATAGAACAGTTATCATGCAAGAATTACAGTTACAATATCTAGTCTATTTGTATTTGGCAAAATTAAATATTTGTCATCTGTCCTATATTTGTGAGTCTAAAGATTTATATCTAATTTATCTTTTATCATAATCAAAGAAAATTATAACTTTAACTATTTAGTCTTCAACTATATCAAAGCTACCAGAAGGATATAAAAGTATCTAAGTAAACAGGAAAAGCAACTTGCAAAGTTCTGGAAATTACAAAGACAGTTGGCAGCATGGATAGTCATCCAATGTTCCTCAGCAATTTTGGTGCATTCATCTTCAGGCTACAGGCCTAGAATCTTGGGCTGACATTTTAGTGAAGAGGAAAATTTAAAGCATTATTCTGCCCATTTTGGCAAGTTTGTCAGTCACTTCTTTGTGTCCTATAGAATGTCTGGCAGTTTCCTCTGTGAAGCAGGAATCTCAAGGACTATCTCACCTTGCAAAGTTTAGTGGTCATCTTTTTATGTGTTCTGCATATCTAGTTTATACAACATACTCAAGCAGTCCAGGCAAGAGCCGTTTCTTGCCCAAATGGCTAACTTGTGCCGTAAAGAAAGCAAATTCCATATGGAGTTTCTTTGATGCCCATCTTCCTCTTTTAAGTAGATCAGTGCTGCCAGAAGCAGACATGTCTCACTGTCTAGAAAAGTCACAGTTTTTAAAACATTTTTAAATGCCATATTCTGTAAGTCTTTGAAGTGTTTGGAGATTACCAATCTAATTTAAAATATATCAGTGTATAACTAAAAAACTTAACTAGCATGACTATTAATTTGTATTGTATATCTTTGGTTCTTTTTTTTTTCTTTGGTTTTTGGTTTCAGGGTTTCTTTCTGTAGTTTTGATGCCTGTACTGGATCTTGTGCTGTAAACCAGGCTGGCCTCAAAATCATAGAGATCTGCCTGACTCTGCCTCCCAAGTGCTGGGATTAAAGGTGTATGCCACCACCACCTGGCTAATTTGTATTCCTTAACTATATATTACATTTTTAAATGAGTTGCATCAAAATAATACCTTAAGCAAGAGTAAAAATATAGAGTATATAAAAATTGACTTTAAATTTGTAGCAATAAACCAAAATCTGTAGCAATGTTGTTGCTTTTTAAAAGTAGATTCAATAATCTACTCTTTGATCCTATCATATCTATATCCCCTTTTTTGTTCTTTAGAGATTGTATTTATAAGCAACCCCCTTTAAATAAAAATAAACATTTTAAACAATATTTTGGAAATTTAGGCATAGCTTCTTATAATACTTCCTTCTGATTGGGGGTGCTGGCAATCTTATGGGGATCCTGAGAAAATTAAGAATTATAGTTAAATCTTGGCTGTAGTAGTCTGTGAGGCTGCACCAACCTTTCAAGGGGTCTTGATTGTTCAAACCATATTAGCCTGGAAGCAATCCATAGGTTCTCATCTTTTGTGGAAACAAAAGCAAATCCTTTTTTCCAAAGCAATATATCCTTAGACACAAATTTTGAAGTCAAGATACCTTTAAAATATACATATTGGTTTAACTTAGTAGCCATTACAACTAAATGTCTCTGTCCAGTTAAAAATCCCAAAGACAACATAATCCAGACTCTTTGTGTAATTTCTGTCTTTACATGGCTTATTAGATACTTCATATATTATTTTAAAGACTTTATTTTATTTTTATGACTATTGATATCCTTTCTCTTCTCTCTCTCAAGTCTACATATATTTTTACATATATTGTAAACTGTTTAGAAAATTTTTCCATCTGAATCTGTCCTATTATATATCTGTAATCATTTTTTGACCATTGAGTTAAACTGAAGCATGGCTTGGACCAAAGCAGCAGCTCCAGCTTCTGGCTCCACCCACCTCAGCTTCCCACCTCAGTGCACGTACATTTACTAGCAGCTCTGGGAGTCATGGTCACCACCAACTCTGGGAACAGTGGGTCTATGCCTCCATCCAGCAGTGTGTGGCCCAGAAACCTTTTGTTTTCTGTACTAGCAAAAGCTAAATCCACCATGCAGTACACTGCATGGCTTGGAGACATCTCTGTGTACCACAGCAGGAATCTGTCATACTGCAGTTCAAGCCTGCATGCTACGGAGTTTCTGTATCATGGCTTGCCTGGGAGACACAAGTAGGAAGCTGTTTTTAGTAGCATTTTAGAATCTTTTTTTAAAGCTGTCTCAGGTTTTGGGTGGAAATTCTTGCTACCACGTTAGGCACCAATTACAAACAGAAGTTTCCCTGGTCCTGACCAGCCCCAGTGTTGGGAAGAATTTCTCCCACCCATTGTCCCAAAGCCACTTATAAAATAATCGCTCAGAGGTTTATGTTAATTGCAAATTGTATGGTCTAAGTTTCAGGCTTCTGGCTAGCTAGCTCTTTCCTCTTAAAGTAACCCATTCCTATTTATCAGTTTGTTGCCACATGGCTGTGATATTACTGGTCTGCTGGTACCTTATTGCTCCATTGGGGGCAGGGTGGCATCTCAACTCTACCCTTTCTTTCTCTGTATCTTTGCTTGGATTTCCTGCCTGGTTGTAAGCTTTCTTGCCATAGGCCAAGTCACCTTTGTTTATTAGCCAATGGGTGCAACACATATCCACAGCATACACAAAGATATCCCACAGCAGGTCCCCTCCCCATGTGTTAGGACTATTAATCCAAAGGATCCACCCAAAGACCAGAGCTGTGAATCTCTTAACTGTTGCTGGAGGGCTTCTCTCCAGGTTCCACCAAGCCCCGCAATCCCACAATCCACATATAAAATAATCACTCAGATGCTTATATTACTTATAAACTGTATGGCCGTGGCAGGCTTCTTGCTAACTGTTCTTATATCTTAAATTAACCCATTTCTATACATCTATACCTTGCCACGTCGCTTGTGGCTTACCGGCGTCTTTACATGCTGCTTGTCCTGGCAGTGGCTACAGTGTCTCTCTCTCCTTCTTCCTGTTTCCCCCATTCTCCTCTCTCCTTGTCCCGCCTACACTTCCTGTCTGGTCTTTGACCATCAGTGTTTTATTTATATAGAGCGATATCCACAGCACTTCCCCTTTTCCTCTTTTTTTAAAAAGGAATGTTTTGACTTTAACATGGTAAAATTACATATAACAAAACAATTATTGAGCATGAATTACAGTTACAATATTAAAGATGTCCTGTCTGTCTTATATTTGTGAGTTTAAGGTTTTATATCTAACTGATCTTTTATCATAACTGAGGAAATTACAACTATCTAGTCTTTAACCACATCAAAGACCTGAGAAGGAACATAATGGTACCTGAGAAATGGTAGATGGATGCAAGCAACTTTCGGGAATCTTGCAAGGGTAGACCAAGACAGCTGGAAGTCTGGACAGTCACCTAATATTTTTTTTAGCATCGTTGGGCATCATCTTCAGCCTATAGGCTAAGTGTATCTGACAGACTAATTTGTGAAGTAGGATGTACACAAGGTCAACAGTTCAACCTCACATTGGGTGAGAGCAGCCCATGTACCAGAAACACCTGAATTCCACCAGTGTCCTGTCATGATTCAGGATTTTAAATTCTGGAAATTGTTGATGGTTTTTGAATTCAGCTGTCCATTCTTCTTGGCTGTGTATATATGGCTTCATCTCAGCATCCCCTTCTCCACATCCCTCTATTAAATGCCAGTCTACTATCGAGAGGCGTGAGCTTTCAGCTGCTGTTCCATTGCACAACAGAAGCCATTGGCCCTCTGCCTGTTAAGCCAGATGTAGATGTAACCAACCATCTTATTAAATAAGAAACACAGAACCAATGTAAAAGAGAAAGCCAAGAGGTCAGAGCTCAGAGCTAAAATTTCACCCTTCCTCCTGCGGTGGTCCTAGCTCTCTGAAAGAGACCTATTTTCTGTGTGTCTGTCTTTTCATAGTCTTTTGTTCTGCCTTCTCATTGGTTGTAATGACTGCCTCGTCACTGTCTGTATGTACAGCCCCCCAGGTCTTAAAGGCATATGTCTCCAATGCTGGCTGTATCCCTGAACACACAGAGATCTACCTAGCTCTTCTACCAAGTGCTGGGATTAAAGGCATGTGCCACCACTGCTACACTTTTGCTATGGCTCTAATAGCTCTGATCCCTGGGCAACTTTATTTATTAACATACATTCAAAATCACATTTCAGTACAATTAGAATACTACCACACTTAACTTCCTTCAAGGTTTTAAATTTACAGGTTTTAAATCCTTCTGTCCCCATTTGCACCAATAATTCTAGTGTAACCTCACTGATATTTCTTCATCTAATGAAAACATATTATCAATTGGGGAAGAGTTTACAAAAGAAAAGAAATTGTGGTAAGCATGTTTTGTTTGTGATTGTTACTGTGTGAATATCCAGCTATTATTTTTTACCTGATCAATATCTCAGTTTATTGGTAAACATGTTATTTGTGTCAAATTTGTAAAAATTCATTATATAATACATCATAACAAAATGCAATCCACTTTACTGAGTTACAGTTTTGGTATTTTAAAATCCTTTAATATGAGCTGTATCTGAACCACTCTATTTGAGACTGGTGAAGGGACTGTAGAGCGAGAGTGCAGGTAAGGTCTTGAAAGGTAGCCCCTCTGCCCAATAGGGAGATGGTGAACTTATCTGTTAATTGGAGCATCACCCTAGGCATGAATAGGGTAAAGGGAGTCTCTGAAGTTGGGTGCCATCAGTCTTCTGCCAAACTGAGAAGCTCAATGGCCTGAATTTGAAATGCCCCTGATGGTGAGGCTGTGCCTCTGTGGCATGGCACAGGGATCAAGCTCCCATTGGAGCACTCTGATTTCCAGTGGCCAGGTCACAGGCTGAGATGGCATGGCTTTATTAGTGGGCAGGGACAAGTGGCCTCCCTTTCCACATCAAAAGTAGGTTCCCAGTGGAACTGACTTTGCCCCAGGGGATAGTCTGGGAAATCTCCCCTGACCCATTTGCAGGGATGTTGTTGGCTTTAGGGTCACAACTGGGGCTTGGTTGAGGTGGGTAAGGTTCTGTCACACCGGAGCCTGTGGGGAAGACTTGGTCACTGTGTCTCAGGCATTAAAGACCTTGAAGGCCACATTAACCAATTCTGAAACAGGGTTTTGGGACCGTCCTCAAATTTTTGAGTTTTATTCATATGTCTGGAGCTGATTGGGAAATATAATGAGAGGCCAGTACTGAAGTCCCTGCTTGTGAGGTTGGATCAAGTTAGGTGTACTGAGTCATGGCCTCTTGGTAATCTGTAAAGAAAAACTTCTGGGTTCTCATGCATTTGCTGGGTAACTTTGGAGAGTCTATCAAAGTTTACTAACTTCTTAGAAATTGTCTCCATGCCTTTCAGGAGGCAGCAAATCATAACATCCCTCCTCAGGTGGACCTCCTGTCCCTGCTGGTAGGCCCAGCCAGCATAGGATCTACCAAATGGCTCCAGATTACATACTCTCTGGCCATTGCCTGGGCTCTCTTGAGCTTCTCAAGCATAAGAGTGGGGGAGAGACTAACTCAAAGATCATGCCAGGTTAAGTCATACATTTGAGTAAGTGATGGAACTCTGTTATGTAGGCACAGGGAATAGTGGATAAAGAGCCCAACCATTGTTCCATGTTAGCAAGATATTGAAAGGAGAAGGGAAAATGAATCCACAAGACACATTTGACTCTAACCACCTCCTGGAGGGGAGGGAGGTAAGCAAGGTTCTGTTGGGATCCTGTGTGGGAGGCCCCTGGAGAGGTGGACTACTGTGTCACCAGTGAACAGGAAGAAAAGAATGTAGGTGTTGGTATGAAGGCTGGTACATAGCAAGGTTTTGGTCAGAGGGTAGAGATATTGGTGATGGAAGAGGAGGAGGAGTCGGGGGCAGGGAGTAGGTGAGACCTTGGGTTTCTGTGTAGAAGCTGGAAGTGGTGAATAAATGGTTTTAGGTCTGCCAGTGGGGACAGGGTGTGTTGAGTGGACAAAGTAGGAGAAAAGTCATAGGAGTGGGGGACAGGGCTGGCAGAGGCCAAGGAGATTCAGGAGGCTCAGTTAGGGCTGAAGGCTCAGGGTCAGTCCCTCCAAATGAAAGCACAACTGAGGCTCTTTGACCATGGCCAGCAGAACCTAAGCCATGGTATTGGTGAAATTATTAAGGCCACTCCATGTAGTTAAAAGGGAGATGTATTTAGTGGGTAACTTAGAAATGAAGGGGTAGGTAGGTTGCGGGGTTTGGGAAAGCTGTATCCCAATCCAGCAGTGTTATCTGGATCAACCTCCACAATCAAGGATCCAGGCACAGAGAGAGCATGCTGGCCCATCCAGATCTCGGGTCTCCCAGTGCCTCCCTTGGCCCTGCCTTGTAGGCATGACAGTTACTGAAGCCTCAATGGAGGTTGGAACTTCCAGATTAAAGCTGGAATGGCTACCCACTACATCTCCCCCTTTTTGTCTAAATAAGAAGGTTCTAACCTAATACAAGACTATATACAAAGGAATGGTTATCAAATATTGTCCAGGAATAATGAGGGATAGTAAGATAGATAAGATGGAACTACAACCAATATGATCAATATCAAGCAAGAAACACATACTAAAATCCAGAGAAGTATAGAGCATAGGTAAATGGCATGTTACAGAGATCATTCCAAAAGGTGTCCTATCCTAAAGAACCTGAATCTAATACTTAACGTGTTCTATCTAAGATATTATATATATACTAAGTTGGAACTATAACTGCTAGTCTTCAATCCCATCAAAGACCTGAGAAGGAACATAATGGTACCTGAGAAATGGTAGATGGAAAGCTTCCTTTTTGAAAAAGAAAAAAAGGGGAAGTGCTGTGGATATTGTTCTGTATAAATAAAAACTGATTGGCCAGTGGCCAGGCAGGAAGTATAGGTGGGACTAACAGAGAAGAGAAAAGAGGAAACAGGAAGAGGAGAGACTGCCTGGAGCTGCTTCCAGGACAAGGAAGATGTAAAGTACCAGTAAGCCACGAGCCACATGGCAAAGTAAAGATTAAGAGAAATGGGCTAAACATAAGAGTAAGAGCTAGACAATGATATGCCTGAGCTAGTGGCCAAGTAGTTTAAATAATGTGAGAGTCTGTGTGTTTATTTTATAAGTGGGCTCTGGGAATGGCGGGACTTGGCGGCAGGAGCTGGAGAGAAATTTTCCAGCAACACCATGGAGCACTGGCTTCAGAGGAAGGGGCCAGAACATAAATGCCAGAATCCATGTAGGTAAGGGAGTACCCCTCACTTGCATGTACAAAATAGAAAATTTGCAAAAACGTTCTAAATCATGAAGGATGTTCAAGTCAAGGGTGCCACCTGGTGTTGAGAGACCTAGGTCTCAGCAGAATTGCAGGCATAGCAGAAAGGCCTGAGCAGGAAGGCCAAACTCCTAACTTCCTGATGGCCTCTGACCTTTTGCCCTAGCTACAGAGAGAGCCATGATCTCTTTACCCCACAGGGAAGGTGCAATCAGAGGGCCTTTGCCCTAGCTAGCCACCCACACCATAGAAAAAGGCCAATCAGAAACCATAAACAACTCACCCCACAGGAAAGGGCCTACCAGGAGCCAGGAATACCTCACCCATTGTGGAGGAACAGTCAGAACAAGACAGAAAACTACAGGTACTGAAACTACAATGTTGCAATTCTCTAGGCCTAAGAGAGCCAATCAGCACAGTCCAGGTACCCCTAACCAGGTCTTGAGCCAATCCCAGGTCTGTAACTGGGCAGTCTTGGAATTCCCCAAGGCACTCCCTCCCCCCACCATCCAGCCACTCTAAAAACCCTTGCACCATGGGGCTTGAGGTCTTTCTCGAGCTCTGCTGCTGCAGCAGTTAGACAGAGAGGCCTGAATTAACTCTTATTAAAGACTCTCTTTTTGTGTCAGATTCAATCTCTTGGTGATCTTTTGGGGCTCTGGACTTTGGGCACAACAGTGGCCTCTTGGACTCATCCAAGGTATACTGTAGCCACATCACAGAAACAAGAGAAACCAGTGGCTTCAGCATATGGCCTGGGAAAGTCCCAATTTGGACAAATATCACAGCAGATACCCTCAGAGTGACTGAGGTTTGGGTTTTAAATTGGAGTCATGCATCTCCCAAAGCTACCCCATCCTTGAAAGCTACAGTTTAAAACCAAGGTTAGCTCAGAGCATCCTTTGTGGTAGCTTGAGGTTGGATTAAGGGGTGGAGAAGTCTTGAGAAGGAGGCATCGCTCAAGGCACCAAGAACCTTCTGAACAAGGCTGCTTCTGTTCTAATGTGGGCTTTCTCTGGTATAGCTGCAATTCTTGTCAGAAAAACCCCAAATAGGCACCAGGAGTCTGCAGCTAGCCAGAAACGACAGCTTGCCAGTAGATCTGATCAGGTAGAAAGCCAGGGATGAACAAAGGAGAGGAGGATTGTCCCTGGAACCCAGCCTGCCTAGCTTGGGGTAACTTCACCTGTAGTCTTCCACACCAATTGAATGGCTTATCTGCCTACTGCTGCAAGAAATCTACTTGAGCCAAATTAAAAAGTAAAAGGCAGGTTCATTTTAGAAGTTGGTCACTCATGAACAATTTCACAGTAGGAGGTCCATGAAGCTGCCTGGCTGGACACTGTTGAGAACTCTCATAGGAGGAGTGGGAGGCAGTGATGTGATTGTTAAGGGATTGAAGTATTGGCTGGGTCTGTGGTCTGAGAGGTATATCCTGGGTCCATTGGTCCCTTTGGAATCTGGAACTAAGTGTCTACTTGTCCATTCTTTAGCATAGTAGAATATTATTTTAAGATGTGTTAACTTTTGTTTATGTTGCATTTGTTTAACTCTGTGAAGCTGTGTTACTGTGCCTGTCTAAAACACCTGATGGTCTAATAAAGAACTGAACAGCCAATAGCAAGGCAAGAAAGAGGATAGGTGGGGCTGGCAGGCAGGGAGTAGAAAGAGAAGGAGAAATCTGAGGGGGGAAAAGAATTAGCCAGAGAAGAAAGAGGACTCCAGGGGCCAGATACCCACCTACCCAACAAGCCAGGAGTAAGAAAAGCAAAATCCCAGAGGCAAAAGACACATGAGATAATTTAAAGATAAGAAATGTTGGCAGAAACTAAGCCAATCTAAGGCTGTGGCATTTATAATTAAGAAGAAGCCTCCATATGTGAGTTATTTGGGAGCTAGGTGGTGGGCCCCCTAAAAGAAAAAAAAACCCAACATTTTGGCCTTCCAACATGGGCCTTATTTCCATAGGGACTGAGAAAGCTTTGGAAAAAAAGAGAAGATATGTCATCTTTAAGAGTTTCTGTGGGACAGTGAGCCCTTGAGCAGCTAGTACATTATGTAGAAACAAAAATCTAAGTGAAAAAAAAAATGCCTGCCACAGTCCAAGTATCAGCATTTTAGAGCTCTAGGAAGGTTGAATACAGTTCCTGGTCACGAACCTCCTAACGGGCTGTGGGCTTTGGGCTTGACTTTCAGGCCTGAGAAGTAGGCAGAGCCAGTTGTCAATGTTGCAGGCAAATGTCCATGCTACTTAGCAGTTCAGAGATTTGCACACACAGTCAAAAAAGGATAAAAGGTATACAATAACAGAAAAACCTCTAAACAGGTTACAGTGTATTTAACAATGTGCACAGGCTTAAGAAAAGAAAAAGTGCATAGTTAAAGAAATAATAAATAATTAAAAAATAAAGTTTTTAAAGAGAGAAGTAAAGTAATATAAAAAAAATATATAAGCCACGTGAAATGGAAACACACAGGGACCCTGGACTCTTTACAGTGTGTGTTGATTTTGAATTTCTGACTGCTGATAAGCACACAGTAGCTGCTGAGAGAAGTGGGGTTGTGAACAGGACTGAAAAATTGAACCAATCAGGATACATTAGGAAATCCTTAACTGTAAAAATGAAGTAAAAAATGTATTTGTCAAATGGAAATAAATGCTTTGGAGTTTTATTCCCACAGGAGATGAGGGGCTGTGGATTCCTTCAGTGTTAATATGGATCAGGTTTGATCAAGGGAGACTGCCTGAATCTTGACAGGTGATATCTTTCAGCAAAGATTTTTGCTGGTCTTCCCAAGACTTGGCCATTATCTCAAATTTTCTCTTTGGGACCCTAAATATACTTTATCCACAGACAGCAGGAAGCAGTATTGAGAATTCTATGTCCATATTCCCAAGAGTTAGGGAGTGTGGGTAGTTGCTGGATATTTGATGGGTTATGGATATTTGTTATGATTTGGGGGAATATAGGAATTTGGATAATAAGACAATTATTAATCTCAGATATTATGCATTGGCATGGATTTGATATATTGATATAAATTTAAAGTTAATTCCATTATACTGTATGTATGTTTTTGTTCTTGTTTGGAGAATTTTTGAATATTGTTAAAAATTTAAGGTTATTTTTGTTACAACATATTGTATGTATGTTTCTACTGTTATTTTAGGTATTGTGCTTATGCAAATCATTTAAAATGCAATTTATAAATAAGAAATGAGGTTAGTAGTTAATGCATAATAATTAAACTTGTAGTTATATTAGAATTGTTTTCCAGGTTAAATAGGTTCACTTTAGATAGATAGATGGTCTTCAGATGTTTCAAAGAAGTACTGAATATGGCATCCTCATGTTGACCAGCTATGGATCTGTGTGCTAAATCACTATCTACTACCAAAGAAGCAATTCTAATGGAGACTGAGATTGCTCTAATCTATTACATAAGTCATTAGGAGTAGGTTTACTACTACACACACATACTACTAAAAATAGTGATAGTTTTTTTTTTTCTTAAGGCCTTAACTTATCTAGCTAAAACTTACTGGCCCTGATAATTGTGCCAGATATGTATTCCATCTTGGGGATTGGACATTAATACATTCAGAATGTAGTTGGTAACCACATGGAATTTGTGCTGCTGTTGTACCACTGGACAAATCTTGACAGGACATTTATTTCTGTAGCTCACAGGATTACAGTGAGGTAAGGCTGATGATTACTTTTATTTTCTAGTAGTATTTAATAGCATAATTGGAAGGAAACTTTCAGGCCTTTACCAGGCTGACTCCTCCATTTCTGTGAGTCAAGCCTATGTTATCTCCAATAATGGGAATTGAGTGTCAACTTCTGGAGGGTAACCAATATCAATGTCAATAGCCTGTTAGGAATCTATGGCATCCACTGGCCAATAACTCACAGATTATCCCAATTCTAGCACTATACTTATACTTGTTAGGCTATGGAGTCTAGTGTGAGTATCATCACTTGTTAGTGGATAACTCCACTTATACTCCTTTAAATATGTATATGTATATATTTAGGCAGCTTCTACAAGAGTTGGCTTTCAGACAGCTTTAAAAAATTAATGTTAGTTATCCTCCTAGTAGTCACTCCTCTATGCTGCCTTCTCACTCCCACATCATGTAAGTTCTTTTTCCATGATTCCTCTTTCCCCCTTTATATCCTTGTTTTCTATTTCCCATGACCTGAAAATTTCCCCATCTTCCCTTGTTTTCTGTCTTCTAAGTCTATTGCAAGGGAAACACACTTATCTAGAGCTTTGAGTAACTGACTTAGAAATGGTTCCCAGAGTTAGGATACTACCAATACCTTGACTAGTGAGCTGGGTTTATTAAAGAAGTAACTCCAAAAAAGATACGTGACCAGGTAGACTAAGACAGAATAGAAGATGATGAAAGGCTGATTCAAAAAACATGTCATCAGTAAGTACAGATAGTTGCTGATCAAATGATAAAAGGATCAGGAAATACCATTTTGACTAGATTTTGGAACATTTTCAGTCAAAACTATAAATGGAACCTATGCATGTGCATGATCAATAAGGCCAGTTAAATCCTGTGTGAGGTATTCATATACTCAAGTTCATGTCATATCTTTTTACCTCTTAGTGCTTCATGGGACTACATAAGATGGCAGAGTTCTTTGAAATAGGATCTTTGAGAAAAAAATTGCTTGATCAAAACATTCTAAAGAACAAAGATCTGTGCACTATTTATTGTGTGGTTACTGTCAAAATATTCTGTCACCATATTTTCTTCATCTCAAATACAGGTAAAATATCAAAAAAATTTAGCCTTACTAAATGGCTTAAATAAGATAGGCTACACAATGGATTTCATGAATAATAAATTGAGTGTAGGAAAGTTTTCTTTGAAGTCAGCATTTAGCATCATACAACCCCAGGGATATACAGCTATCAGTTCATAATTCACTGTCTAGAATGGAGATGAGATTCAGAACTTGAAGTCATACATCTTTAGTTCTTCCATCTTCAAATTTCTGATAATTCTTTGCTTGAAATTACTTGTTTAATTCTGTTTAAAAGTCTTTAGAATCTATTTCAATAAAGCCTGGGGTAATCTAGTGTCTGAGTGGATATTTATACTAAGATTTTTTCATTCAACAGTGACAATGGAACAACCTTTTGACCCAAGGCCATTAAATGTCACAGTATCCTACATAAGGGCCAGCTGCGGCATGGTGTCTGAGGCCCCATCTGGATCAGCACATTTAGATAGATGTCCATGATACTTTTTTTTTCATTAATTTAAAGACTGGAATCCCTATACCCATATTTTACTACCTTCTTCATTTATTGTTACAATTCTTTTTTTTTCTTACTAAAAAATTGTCTGTTTGAGCTGGGCGGTGGTGGCGCACGCCTTTAATCCCAGCACTTGGGAGGCAGAGGCAGGTGGATCTCTGTGAGTTCAAGGCCAGCCTGGACTACCAAGTGAGTTCCAGGAAAGGCGCAAAGCTACATAGAGAAACCCTGTCTCGAAAAAAAAAAAATGTCTGTTCATGTTACATACCAACTGCCGGTGACCCTCTCCTCCCTCCTCCCACCCTCCAGCCTTCCCTCCCAATGCACTTCCCATTCGATGACCTCCAAGGCAAGGACTCTCATGGGGATTCAGCAGAGCCTGGTTCATTCGCTGAAGCAGGTCCAAGCCCCTCCCCCTAATCCAAGACTGTGTATGGTGTTGCAACCTAGACAGGGATGGTCATGCAGCAGGGCCAAATACTGATCCCACTCCAGGGGCCCCTTAAACAGGTCAAGCTAAACAACTCTCTCAGCTATGCAGAGTGCCTGGTCCAGTCCCATGGAGGCTCCACAGCCATTGGTCTGCAGTTCATGAGTTCCCACTAGTTTAGATTGGTTGTCCTATATATTTCCCATCATGATCTTGATGCCACTTGTTCATAGAATGTCTCTTCTCTCTCTTTGACTGGACTCCTAGAGCTCATGCTGGTACTTGTCTATAGATCTCTGCATCTTCTTCCATCAGTTACTGGATGGAGGCTGTATGATGACAGTTAGGGTATTCACCAATTTGTTTACCAGCATAGGCCACTTAAGGCACTCTCTTCACTATTGCTAGTTGTCTAAGGTGGTGTCCTCCTTGTGGATTCCTGCAAACTTCCCTAGCACCCTGTTTCTCCCTATTCCCATAACATTTTCCTCTATCATGGAATCTTTTTCCTTGATCTCCCATTCTGTCCCTGTTCCAGCTTGACCATCCCATTCCCTTATGTTCTCATCTTCCATGACCTAACCTCCATTGCCTGCTCCCTAACCCCCATTTGCTCATGGAGATCTCATCTATTTCCACTTCCCAGGGTGATCTATGCTTCCCTCTTAGGGTTGTCCTTCTTAGCTAGCTTCTTTGGAGCTGTGGTTTGTAGTCTGTTTATCCTTTGCTTTACATTCACTTATTCACTCATGAGTGAATACATACCATGTTTGTCCTTCTGGATCTGGGTTACCTCACTCAGGATAATATTTTCTAGTTCCAACCATTTGTCTACAAATTTCATGATGTCATTGTTTTTTACTGCCGAGTAGTACTCCATTGTGCATATGTGCCACACTTTATCAATTCTTTGATTGAGGGGGATCTGAGTTGTTTCCAGGTTCTGGCTATTATGAATAATGCTGCTATGAACATAGTTGAGCATGTGTCCTTGTGGTAGCTGGGTCTTGAGGCAGATTGATTCCAAATTGTCTGAGAAACAGCCATACTGATTTCCAAAGTGGCTGTACAAGTTTGCACTCCCACCAACATTGGAGGAGTATTCCCCTTGCTGCAAGCTGTATGCAGTGCTTTTTTTTTTTTTTTTTTAGTTTTTCGAGACAGGGTTTCTCTGTGTAGCTTTGCATCTTTCCTAGATCTCGCTCTGTAGACCAGGCTGGCCTCAAACTCACAAAGATCTGCCTGCCTCTGTCTCCTGAGTGCTGGAATAAAAGGCAGGCACCAACACTGCCTGGCTCTGCTGTGCTTTTGATCATAGCCATTCTGACAGGTGTAGTAAGAGTCATTCTGATTTGCATTTCCCTGATGACTAAGGATGGTAGGCAATTTCTCAACTGTCTTTTGGCCATTTGAGATTCTTCTGTTGAGAATTCTATTTAACTCTGTAACCCATTTTTTAAATTGGATTGTTATGTTTTTTGATGTCTAGTTTCTTGAATTCTATATATATATATTTAAGATCAGACCTCTGTCAGATGTGGGGTTGGTGAAGATATTTTAGCATTCTATATGCTATCATTTTGTCTTATTGACTGTGTCCTTTGCCATACAAAAGCTTCTCAGTTTCAAGAGGTCCCATTTATTAATTATTTTTCTCAGTGTCTGTGCTGCTGGTGTTATATTTAAGAAATGGTCCCTGTGCCAATGCATTCAAGACTTCTTACTTTCTCCTCTATCAAGTTCGGTGTAAGTGGATTATGTTGCAATCTTTGATTCACTTTGGACTTGAGTTTTGTGCGTGTGATAGAAATAGATCTATTTGCAGTCTTCTACATGTTGACATCCAGTTATGCCAGCACCATTTGTTGAAGATGCTTTTTTTCATTGGACATTTTGGTTTCTTTGTAAAAAATCAAGTGTTCATATGTATGCAGATTAATGTCAGGATCTTCAGTTTTATTCCATTGGTCCACAGGTTGATGTTTATGCCAATACCAAGCTGTTTTTATTACTATAGCTCTATAGTAGAGCTTAAGGTCAGGGATGGTGATGCCTCCAGAGATGGCTTTACTGTACAGAATTGTTTTAGCTATCCTGTTTTTTCTTGTTGTTGTTGTCGTTTTTTCCATAGAAAGTTGAGTATTGTTTTTCCATATCTGCGAAGAATTGTGTCAGGATTTTGATGGGGATTGCATTGAATCTGTAGATTGCTTTTGTTAAGAATGCCATTTTTACTATGTTAATCCTAACTATCACAGAACATGGGAGATCTTTCCATTTTCTGATATCTTCAATTTCTTTATTCAGAGACTTAAAGTACTCATCACACAGGTCTTTCACTTGCTTAGTTAGAGTTACCTCAAAGTATTTTATATTAGTTGTGGCTATTATAAAGGGTGATGTTTCTCTGATTCCTTTCTCAACCCAATTATCATTTTTATGTAGGAGGGATACAGATTTTTTTTGAGTTAATATTTTATTTTCCCATGTTACTGAAGGTGTTTATCAGCTGTAGGAGTTCCCTGGTAGAATTTTTGGGGTCACTCATGTATACTATAATATCAACTTCAAATAGTGAAAGTCTGACTTCTTCCTTTCCAATGTGTATCCCCTAGATCTCCTTTTGCTGTCTCATTGCTCTAGCTCTAACTTCAACTACTATATTGAATAAATATGGGAAGAATGGAAAGCCTTGTCTTGTTCCTGATTTTAGTGGAATCGCTTTGTGTTTCTCTCCATTTAATTTGATGTTGGCTGTTGACTTGCTGTAAATTGTCTTTATTATGATTAGGCATGTTCCTTTTATTCCTGATCTCTCCAAGAACTTTATCATGAAGGAGTGTTGGATTTTGTCAAAGTCCTTTTCAGCATCTAATGAGATTATCATGTGTTTTTTTCTTTTATTTTGTTTATATGGTGTATTACATTGACAGATATTCATATGTTGAACCATCCTTGGATCTCTGGGATGAAGCCAACTTCGTCATGGTGGAAAATTTTTTTGATGTGTTCTTGTATTTAGTTTGTCAATATTTTATTGAATATTTTTGCATCCATGTTCATGAGGAAGATTGGTCTATAATTCTCTTTCTTTGTTGCATCTTTGTGTTGTTTGAGTATCAGTCTAACTTTAGCCTCATAAAATGTGTTTGGCACTGTTCCTTCTGTTTTTATTATGTGGAACAATTTGAAGAGTATTGGTATTAGCTCTTCTTTGAAAATCTGGTAGAATTCTGCATTGAATCCATCTGGTCCTAGGTTTTCTTCCTTTCTTTTTTTTTTTTTTTTTGGTTGGGAGACTTTTAATGATTGATTCTATAAACTTAGGGGTTATTGGATTATTTAAATTGCTTATTTGGTCTTGATTTAACTTTGGTATGTGGTACCTATCCAGAAAAATTTCCATTTCTTTAGATTATTCAATTTTGTGGAGTACAGGTTTTTGAAACATGACCTGATGTTTCTCTGGATTTCTCATTGTCTGTTGTTATGTCTTCCTTTTTATTTCTGATTTTGTTAACTTGGATGCATTTTTTCTTCCTTTTGGTTAGTTTGGATAAGGGTCTTGTTGATTTGCTCACAGAACCATCTCTTTGTTTCATTGATTCTTTGTATTGTTCTCTTTGTTTCTATTTTAATGACTTCAACCCTCAAATTGATTATTTCTTGGTGTCTATGCCTCCTGTGTGACTTTGCTTCTGTTTGTTCTAGAACTTTCAGGTGTGCTCTTATGGTGCTAGTGTGAGATTTCTCCAACTTCCTTATGGGGCATTTAATGCTATGAATTTTCCTCATAGCAATGCTTTCATAGTGTCCCATAAGTTTGGGTATGTTGTACATTCATTTTCATTGAATTCTAGGAAGTCTTTAATTTCTTTTTTCTTCCTTGATGCATTGGTGATTCAGTTGAGCTTTATTCAGTTTCCATGACATTGTAGGCTTCCTGTAATTTTTGTTGTTGTTGAAATCTAACTTTAGGCCATGGTGGTCCAATAAGATACAGGAGGTTAATCCAATTATTTTTCATCTGTTGAGATTTGCTTTGTGACCAAGCATGTGGTTGATTTTAGAGAAGGTTCCATGGGATGCTGAGAAGAAGGTATATTCTTTTGTGTTAGGGTGGAATATTCTATAAATATTTATTAAGTTCATTTGAGTCATAATGTCTGTAAGTTTCCTTATTTCTCTGTTAACTTTCTGTTCATTGACCAGTACAGTCTATTGACCAGTACAGTGTTGAAATCTCCCACTACTATTGTATGGGGTTTGATGTGCGATTTAAGGTTTAGTAATGTTCCTTTTATAAATGTGGGAGAGCTTGCAGTTGGGGCATAAATGTTCAGAATTGAAACTTTATCTTGATGGATTTTTCCTGTGGTAAATGTGCAATGTCCTTCTTGATCTTTTTTGATTTTTTTTTAAAGCTGGAAGTCTGTTTTGTTAGATATTAGGATAGCTACACCAGCTTGCTTCTTAAGTCCATTGGATTGGAATATCTTTTCCCAGCCTTTTACTCTGAGGTAGTGTCTGACTTTGAAGTTGAGGTGTGTTTCTTGTATGCAGCAGGTGGATCCTGTTTTCTTATCCATTCTTTTTGACTGTGACTTTTTATAGGGGATTGAGTCTATTGATATTAAGGGATATTAATGACCAGTGATTGTTAATTCCTGTTATTTTCATTGGTAGTATTGTGTGTTTCTCTTCTTTGGTTTTTGTTGGTATGGGATTATCTATTGCCTGTGTTTTTATGGTGTTTCTAACTTCCTTAGGTTGGATTTTTCCTTCTACTGCTTTCTGTAGGGCTGGATTTGTGGATAGGTATTGTTTAAATCTAGTTTTGTCTTGGAATGTCTTGCTGACTCTATCTATATTGACTGAAAGTTTTCCTGGATATAGTAGTCTGGGTTGGCATCCATGGTCACTTAGTATCTTCATAATGTCTGTCCAGGACATTCTGGCTTTCAGAGTCTCCATTGAAAATTGCCTTTATATGTTACTTGGCCTTTTCCTTCTGCAGGTTTTACTATTTTCTCTTTTTTCTGTATATTTAGTGGTTTGATTATTATGTGGCAAGGGGACTTTTGGGGGGAGGGATTCAGTCTATTTGGTGTTCTATAAACTTCTTGTATCATCATAGGCATTTCTTTCATTATGTTGGGAATGTTTTCTACCATGATTTTGTTGAATACATTCTCTGTGCCTTTGAATTGGTATTCTCCTTCTTACATTCCAATTATTCTTAGGGTTGGTCTTTTCATGATGTTCCAGATGTCCTGGACATTTTGTGTTATGACTTTGTTGACTTTAATATTTTCTTTGACTGATGAATCTATTTCCTCTATTGAATCTTCAATGCCACAGATTCTCTCTTCCATCTCTTGCATTCTGTTGGTTATGCTTGCATCTGTAATTTCTATTCATTTACTCAGATTTTCCATTTCCTGCATTCCCTGAGTTTTTGTCTTCTTTATTGACTCTGTTTCAGCTTTGAAGTCTTGAACTGTTTCCTTCACCTCTTTGATTGTTTTTTCTTGGTTTTCTTGGGTTTCTTTAAGGGATTCATTGATTTCTTCCAATTTTTGTTTGTCTTTTCCCCAATTTCTTTAAGGGAATTTTTATTTCTTCTTTAAAGGCCTCTATCATCTTTTAAATTCATTTTCAAGGTCAACTTCTGCTTCTTCTGCATTGGGATTTTCACGTCTTGCTGATGTATAACCACTAGGTTCTGGTGTTGCCATATTGCTCTTTATGTTGTTGAATATATTTTTGCACTGGCATCTACCCATCTCTCCTTCCAATCAGTGCAAATAATATCTGTGTCTGAGGGAGCCTCTTTAGGTCCACTTTTGTTGGCACTTTTGTTCCGATGAGAGCTCTTGTTCCAATGTGAGCTCTTGGTCCACTTGGAGCACTTGACCCACTCAGGGCTGGTGCATTCTGTGTCTCAGGGAGCAGTTACGATCTTGAAGGATAAGTAGGGTTGGGGGACAGGGTGGGACTTGTAGGTTATATGGTCTGGTGGGTAACGGTGGTAGTCTGGCCTTCCTGCAGGAGTCCTGCCTGCTGGCCTGCAATTGAGTAGGGGTATGTGTACATGTTGTGTCCCTGGGCCTAAATCCTAGAGGCTGGGGTCATCAGTTAGGAGAAGAAAGACTTACCTCTTGGTCCACTTGGAGCTGGGGGAGTCTGTGTCTCAGGGAGCATCTGTGATCTCTTATTACAGTATTCTTCTGAAAGCTCTTTTTAAAAATACTGGAAGGAAATTTCATGGTGTCATTGCTTTTCTCTACTGAGTAGTACTCCATTGTGTATATGTACCATATTTTCTTAATACATTCTTCTCTTAAGGGGCATTTAGGTTGTTTCCAGGTTCTGAATATTATGAATAATGCTGCTATGAATTGAGCATGTGTCCTTATGGTATGATTGAGCATTCCTTGGGTGTATGCCCAAGAGTGGTATACCTGGGTCTTGAGGAGGATTGATTCCCAATTTTCTGAGAAAGGACTACACTGATTTCCACAGTGACTGTACAAGTTTGCACCCCTACCAATAATGAAGGAGTGTTCCCCTTGCTCCACATCCTCTCCAACATAAACTGTCTGCAGTGTTTTTTTATCTTAGCTATTCTGACAGGTGTAAGATTGTATCTCAGAGTTGTTTTGATTGGCCTTTCCTTGATAACTAAAGATGCTGAGCCATTCCTTAAATGTTTTTTGGCCATTTGAAATTCTTCCTTTGAGAATTCTCTGTTTAGCTTTACAGCCCATTTCTTAATTGTATCGTTCATTATTTTGATCTCTAGTCTCTTGAGTTCTTTATATATTTTGGAGATCAGCCCTCTGTCAGATATGGAGTTGATGGAAATCTTCTTCCATTCTGTAGGCTGTTGTCTTGTCTTATTTACTGTATCCTTTGCCTTACAGAAGCTTCTCAGTTTCAGGAGGTCCCATTTATTAATTGTTGCTCTCAGTGTCTGTGCTATTGGTGTTATATTTAGGAATTGGTCTCCTGTGCCAATGCATTCAAGACTAAGTCCTACTTTCTCTTCTATCAGATTCAGTATAACTGATTTTATATTGAGATCTTTTTTCCCCCATGGTACAGTTTTGGCTTTCTTGTCAAAAATCAGGTGTTCATAGGTATGTGGTTTAATGTCAGGGTTTTTATTTTGATTCCAGAACCTAGATGCCCCTCAACTAAAGAATGGATAAAGAAAATGTGGCACGTATAAATAATGGCGTATTACTCAGCAGAAAAAAGCAATGACATCATGAAATTTGCAGATAAATGGATGGAACTAGAAAATTTCATTCTAAATGAGGTAACCCCAACTCAGAAGGACAAACATGGTATGTATTCACTCATAAGTGGATACTAGATATAAAGCAAAGGATAATCAGACAACAACCCACAACTCCAGAGAAGCTACCTGACAAGGAACACCCAAAGAGGGACACATGGATTGCCCTGAGAAGGGGAAATAGATGAGATCTCCATGAGTGAAGTGGGGGTGAGGGGTGGGCAATGGAGGGTGGGTGATGGGTGATGAGAACACAAGGGAATGGGATGGTTGAGCTGGAACACAGATGGAGTGGGAAAGCAATGAGATGGATACCGTGATGGAGGGAGATATAATGGGGTTAGAGAGAAACCCAGTGCTAGAGACATTGCCAGGAATTCCCAAGGATGACCCCAGCTTGGACTACTAGAAATGGTAGAGAGGCTGCCTGAACTGAACTGGCTTGCCTCAGTGATCAGATCAGTGAATACTTTATCATCACAGATCATTTATATAATGATTCATGGAGGCAGATGCAGAGATCAGCAGCTAAACACCAGGCAGAACTCCAGGAGTCCAGTCAGAGAGAGAGAGACGAGGGATTCTATGAGCAAGTATATCAGGATCATGATGGGAAAACCTACAGAGACAACCAAAACCAAACTAGTGGGAACTCATGAAAGTTGGATCAAAGGCTATGGAGCCAAATGGGACTTGGGTAGGCCTTCTGGATGGCAAGACAATTGTGTAGCTTGATTTGCATGACCCCCCTGGTGGTAGGATCAGAATCCATCCCTGGTGTATGAGGAGGCTTTCTGGAGCCCACTACCTATTATGGGATACATCATGAATCCTTAAGGTAGGGGGAAGTGTAGATGTAACCAACCATCTTATTAAATAAGAAACACAGAACCAATGCAAAGAAGAAAGCCATGAAGTCAGAGCTAAGAGCTAAATCCTTACCCTTCCTCCTGAGGTGGTCCTACCTCTCTGAATCAGAGCTACTTCCTGTGTTAAAGTCTTTATATAGAGTTTCTGTTCTGCCTTCTCATTTGTTATAAATCCAACCACATGACCACCTCATCACGACCTGTCTGTATAGACCTCCACGTCTTCTATGGTTGGTATTGAGATTGAAGGCATGTATATCCAATGCTGGCTGTATCCCTGAACACACAGAGACTTACCTAGCTCTGCCTACCAAGTGCTGGGATTACAAGCGTACGCCACCACTGCCCTGCTTTCCTATGGCTTGCTAATAGCTCTGACCCCCAGGCAACTTTATTTATTAACATACAAATAACATTTTATTACAAATATAATATCACCATATTTCCCCTTTTCTATTTTAATAAAAAGAAAAAAGGAAAAAGCTTATAACTAACATAAGAAAAACTATCTACAAAAGTACAATAACTATATACAATATATATAAGTAATAAATACGTAAACAATGTATGGTTCATTTGTATTTGACAAATTCAGAGAAAATTATTCCATTATCTATCCTATTGTATCTAATTCACTTTCTATCTTAATCAATCTTCAACTATAACTAACTAATCTTCAACTCCCTCAGAGACCCAAGAAGGAAATAATATTAGCTAACAAAAATAAAAACAGGAAGTACATGCAAGCAACTTCCAAAAAAATTGTGATTTGACAGAAACAGCCAGCTGCCTGGACAGTCATCTGAGGTTTCTCTGCAGTGTTGGGGCATCATCTTCAGCCTATAGGCTTAGCGTATCTGACAGACTCATTTGTGAGGTAGGATGTACACAAGGTCAATAGTTCAACCTCACATTGGGTGAGAGCAGTCTATATACCAGAAACACCTGAATTCCACTAGTGTCATGTCATGATTCATGATTTTAAATTCTGGAAATTGTTGATGTTTTTTTTTTAATTCAGCTGTCCATTCTTCTTGGCTATGTGTGTATGTGGCTTCATCTCAGCATCCCCTTCTTCTCCACATCCTTCTATTAAATGCATTTCTACTATTGAGAGGTGTGAGCTTAATTACTCTTCAAGAATAACTGTTTCAGCTGCTGTCCCATTGCACATCAGAAGCCATTGGCCTACTGCCTGTTCAGCTGCCTTCAAAGAAAAGGGCACTGTACCTTTTCCAGATTGTGAAGGCCACTTCAGGGATGGTGCCATATTGTCTTGGCCTCAGAAGATGCCTTTTGATAAAGCCATAACCACACTTGTTTTGGCGAGAATCAGTAGTCCTTTGTTTTGCATCCTGTCTGTCCTGTTTGTCAGTAGTTGATTCGAGGATACTTTGTTGTCCAGTGGCTAACTTTTGCCACAGTGAAAGTTAACTCCAATTGCCGTTTTTTCAATGTCCATATTTTCTGACATGTCTCATACTCATAACAAAAAAGAAAATTTTTCTAAGTTATTAAAACATACTAAATGCCATATTCTGTAGATCTCTGAAGGGTTTGAAGATGACCTGTCTATCTAAAATATATCTGCTCAATCTTGAAAACATACCTAATATGACTACAAGTTCTATTATAATGTCTAACTATGAACTTTGATTTCTCTATATCCTAATAATTGGTAATAACAACATTCAAGGATCAGAAAATTGCATTACATTGTTAAATGAATGGTATAAGTGCAATTATAAATATACATATAGCATTTTCTAACAATACTAATATATATATATATATATATATATATATATATATATATATATATATATATAATTTGTATACAATATAAAACAATCCAATCCAATGTAAAGTATTTACAGGGAAGGGCTTGGACTTGCCTCTGTTGGATGAATCTTCCCATTGGAGGCCTTGCCTTCTTGTGGGGGGGTAAATGGTTGGGTCAGGGGGAGGATGGTAGCAGGAAGAGCAAAGATGATCTTTTATTGGTGTGTAAAATGAATTAAATTTTTTTTTCTTAATAATAAAATACTGGAAGGATTTGTTAGAACTTGGTTTAATTCCTGACTATATAGAAATAAGTGCATTCTTCAGCAAAAGAGTTAAAACACCAAGGTGGGCAATGGTGGCACATGTCTTTAATCCCATCAGTCAGGAGGCCTAGAGGCAGGTGGATCTCTGAGTTAAAGACCAGCCTGGACTATAAACTGAGTTCCAGGACAGCCAGCCCTGTTTCAAAAATACAAAGCAAACGAGCAAACTAAAAAGGAATCAAAACATCAAGCATAAACTTAGAGAAGCATCTGAGTTGCCTCTTTTATCTATTCACAATTGAGAAAAATCTACTTAGAAAATATCTCATCTATTTTTCTATTTTCTATTCTTGGAATTCTGTTCAGTATATTATATGAATTACATATATTTGATTTTATTGTATTAAGCATATTCTTTATTGTAATAATAAATATTTCACTATTTGATGTCCAGACAGTTATGTTTTGGTCATGACTTACATAGTTCTTTGTTCGCTACTCAGATGGTCATTTTACCTGGTCTTAGTTGTGTATCTCATGAATGTGAAATCATCTAGCACCTCATTTGGGGTTCACTAACATGTCTGCCATTTGAACTGGCTAGTGATATTTTTCTTAGCCTACTGCAGGTTAGTTCATCCTTCTTCACATGGTACCAGAGTTTTCAGAGGCTAGAACAATCAATGTTTACTAATGTCCTATTTGTCAAAGATTACTATGCCAAGGTCCAATCTAAATTTAAGAGGTACCTATGAGATTTAATATATGATCACTACAAAAGATAAGATAAAAAGACCTTTATGGGATGAGAAATGGTGGTGCATGCCTTTAATCTCAGCACTTGAGAGGCAGGGCCAGGTAGATCTCTGAGTTTGAGGGCAGTCTGAGTTCCAGGACAGCCAAGGCTACACAGAGAAACACTGTCTCAACCCTCCCCCCCAAAATAAAATACAAATAAAATGAAAAGATCCTTAATTTTATGGAAGGCTCTTAGTGGTTATAGGTGATACTGTTAACCAAAAGTGAACATAAGCTCACTAACAAACACATAATATCATTCAAATTTAGGTACTCTTTAACTACATTGAAAACTTAGTCCTAAAGAATTGAATAAGAAACAGACTTTGAAGAATAATTGAATTATTTTAAATGGGTCAACAAGTTCAACAATTCCAGAGCTTTTTCAAAGTTGGTGTGCTGTACACTCTTGTATTATAGAAATAAAATCCTGAAAATTCTGAAGTATTTTGGGCCTTGGGTGCTTTACAAAAACAGAAACAGAGGATCTTCTAGAAATGGGCATAATTAAACCTATAAAAGCTCAAATCAAGAAATGCTTGTTACAAATACATATATTATATGTAAAAGAGTAAAGCAAATTATTCTAGTAGTGCATCTAAACATCATATTTACCCTTACACAATCTGAAGTAGTAAATCCCTTAAATGCCGATTCACAAATGATGAATAAGGAATTATTATTCTTTTTTTTTTAAGATTTATTTATTTATTATGTATACAACATGTATGACTGCAGGCCAGAAGAGGGCACCAGATCTCATTACAGATGGTTGTGAGCCACCATGTGGTTGCTGGGAATTGAACTCAGGACCTCTGGAAGAATAGTCAGTGCTCTTAACCTCTGAGCCATCTCTCCAGCCCCGGAATTATTATTCTTAAGAAATAACAATAGAATCCAATGCAAATTCCAAATTTATAAAGGCTAATAAAAATGCACATTGCAACATTCAAAAAATATAACACTTTTAAATTATTTTTTGAAGAAACTCATTTTGTTTCCACATTATTGGCTCAATTTACTTTGGCCTTCTACATAAAAAAAAAAAAACAATGGTGGTGAATGGATATAATTTGTTACTTCAGATGTTCATGTAACATCATACCTCAGAGGAAAGGATTCAGGCTTTCATAAGAATTATTTTATGAAAATTTCATCTATGGATCTTACTGACATATAAAGTTATGAGATTCTAATCAGAATTTTTAAAGTATCTGTCAAGTATCTTTCATACATAATCTGTTAGAGAATAAGTTTCAAGTCTCTATAGCTTTCTGATGACACTTAGAAATTCTAATTTCTTGTATAATACTAATACATTAGAGTATTAAACATCATGGACAAATTCAAATCATGGAAGAATCTCTGCAACTTCATGTTTGTCTTACTAAGTTGCTATTGTTTTGATACATCACCACCATCAAAAACAACTGGGAGAATATGTCAGGAACCAAACATGACCCATGGAAAAGTACTAGCTAGGCCAGAGAACAAGCCACAGGCCCTAAATCAGATGCCCCCAAAGATAAAGAAGATCCCACGGTTAGGTAGCATAGCAACAGAACAATGGGCCCTGACCAGTGCTTATCACCTAGCACAACATCCTGCAGCTTCACGACCTGCACGCCCCTCTTCAGCTACATATTCCCCCTTCAGGTACATGTCACCCCTCAGCTGCACATCCTGCATGTCTTGCATCCCTTCCCTCCTTCCTGCCCCCTCCCCCTCCCATGCTATATAAGCCTTGCTGAGGAGAATAAAATTTGCAGCTTGATCAGAACCCTGTCTTGCTGTCTTCCTTCATGTCTCCCTTTCATTCTCTTTCGCGGGTGGGTCACCCCAGTTGAGACCCTGCTGGCTGGGGCAAGAATAAAAGCTTATTTTACTTTAGAGTTGCAGTCCAGCAAGAAGAGAAGTTAAGGCAGGAACTCAAAAGAACATGAATACTTATAACACACACACACACACACACAAACATAAGACATATGTAACACCATCTAAAAACAAGCCTCTGATTGTTGGCAAAGATGGAGATGCATACCAAGTTAATGGCATAGATAAGTGAGGTGGTATTGTGTTCCCCGATCTATTGTGCACCCTAATAAACTTATTGGGGTCAGAGACAGAATGGCCACAATATTAAACATAGAGGATAGGCAGTGGTGGCACACGCCTTTAATCCTAGCATTCCAGAGGCAGAAATCCATATGTTCAAGGATACAGCCAAGCATGGTCTCTCATGCCTTTAATCCCAGAAAGTGAGCCTTTAATCCAGGGAGTGGTGGTAGAAAGCAGAAAGGTATATAAGACATGAGCACCAGAAACTAGAAGCATTTGGCTGGTTAAGCTTTTAGGTTTTGAGCAGCACAGTTCAGCTGAGAGCCATTCAGATATGAGGACACAGAGGCTTCCAGTCTGAGGAAACAAGATCAGCTAAGAAGCTGGCCAGGTAAGGTTAGCTGTTGCTTGTTCTGTCTCTCTGATCTTCCAGTATTCACCCCAATAACAGGCCTCAGGTTTGATTTTATTAATAAGAACTTTTAAAATTCATGCTACAGATAAGAGCTTCAACATGATAATGGAAGAAAACTCCCCACAATAAAGAAAGACACATCCATGCAAAAACAAAAAGCACACAGAATACCAAATAGATAGGACCAGAAAAGAAAATCCTCAGAGCATGCTAAAACTCTAAGTGTACATAACAAAGTAAGCATATTGCAAGGAGTGAGAGAAAAATGCAAGTCACATATAAGGTAAATATATCAGAATAATAGCTGATTTCTCAGTGGAAACAATTCAGAAGACAACAGCAGACTTAAAATAATATGCCTAGCAAAACTGTGATGATTTAAGGAGAATGAAAAACATTCCATGACATAAACAGTTATATGCAACAAACTAAAACCAAAGGGAAATATAAGTTTATTTCTCCCTGAAGAGAGGATTGAGCACAGCAGAGAGTGAGACTGTGAGAAAAAATACAAGTCTTAATTTCTTTTTTTTTTTAAAAAAATGTTGAGTTGCCATTGTCTTTTTTTTTTTTTAAAGATTTATTTATTTATTATGTACACAGTATTCTGCCTGCATGTGTCCTTGCAGGCCAGAAGAGGGCACCAGATCTCATTACAGGTGGCTGTGAGCCACCGTGTGGTTGCTGGGAATTTTACTCAGGACCTCTGGAAGAGCAGTCAGTGCTCTTAACCGCTGAGCCATCCCTCCAGCCCCCAAGTCTTAATTTCTAAAACACAAAATAACCACAGAGAGGAAGAAAACTACCAAAAATCAACAACACCATTACCACTACTGAAATACATTTCAGTAATTTTAAATTTCAATGGCCTGCATGCTCCAAAGGACACAGACTGACTGAAATAACCAATAAGCAAAGTTGCAGGGAAGGAGGGGGGTGGTTCATATTTATAAATCTCAGTGCTAGGAGGCTGAGGTAGAAGGATGACCATACGCTGTAGTCAGCCTGGGCTGCAGGGTGAAGCCATGCCTCAAAAGAGAAAAGAGAAAGAAACAAGACTGGGAGTCAGGAGATGAGAGGGGCAGGCAGGCAGGGGAGAGAGTGAAGAGGGAAAACAGAAAGTAATTTCCCACTTAAGGAGGAGAATACTTCTAAAAGGGTCTTCATTCAACCAGGACCTCTTGCCTTGGTTACCTCCATCCAGGCCAAGGCTGCCTGGGCTAGGGATGGAGTGCAGGCAGAGAGGATCAATGGGAAGAAAGACCCAGGGCCCAATAAAAGGACTGTCTCAAAGACCACCCCCAAATGTCCCTTCTCAGAAGACCCCAGCATTCCAATAGAATGCATTTGCTTCAAGAGATGTGAATCCTTCCTTTCTTGCTCCCTGGGCATTCAATTCTTTGCCTCTGGGAAGAACTTGGCCACCTAGGCAGCTGGAATCAGCATTGATGCTCCTGTTACTTAGAGGGTGGGCTCATGACAGAGCACTTCCTTAGTATCCATTCTCTAGGCTCCATCTCCAGCAACAAACACACAGAAAAGGCTCAGGGAGGGGAGGGTAGTACACAGCGATTAAGTGGGAATTCAGATTCTATTCAATAGCCTAGAGAATGGCACTCAGGAAAATAAATGCCTTGAGTGGAAGAAATGGTGAGACAGCAAAAGATACACACCTAAAATCAGGATGGTTAGAGAGCTCATCCTACAGAGAGATCTCTACATAGTGAAATAGGGTACAAAAAATGGCACACTGAGTAGAGACTGGTGTGGTGGGGCCTCGCAACAACAGTGGTCTAGGAAAATCCTGGGGCAGCTAGTGCCTGGGACCAAAGAGCTGGGACAATCCAGCTGACAAAAGTCCTTTCATATTAGCTGGCTGCAGGAAAAAGGCTGCAAGCCCACAACTCCATGAAGCCCTTAGATCAAGGACCTGTGTTGGACCCCAAAGGTTTAGGGTCTTGAGTGGGTACCCCAAGAACCCAGACTCTGGTCCAGTTGATGCAACAGCACGAGATTTATTGAAGCAGCAACTGTACAGAAGGGCAAACTCAGCTCTAAAGAGCAAGAGTCGCATCACACTACAGTCACATAGGCATTTTTAAAGGAAAAACCCACAAAAACCACAAGATTACAATTACCATACAATTTCATTTCGATTGATTTATGTCTAGAGGCTAACTTCATAAGATCATAGTCTGGTTACAGAGTGATCACAGAGGGGGTACAGTTATGTCAACAGGTACCTTCTTCCTGAAACCTCAAGGGGGGTATCGGGGCAGGAGTGGAGTTTACACAAAGGTCACAGTGGTCCTTCCTGGAACACCTGCAACTATCCCAGTCACAGTTGAGTACATCTCTTAACAGAAATCTTTTTACATTGTTACAGGGGTGGTTGAATAATGATTGAGTTAGCTTGCCCTTGGAACTAGTTTTCTTTTTAGTTCCTTATTCTCCTGGGGCTTGGGTGTGTGTGTGTAAGCCTAAAGGGTTAGGGTCTTTCACCTGGTCCTGCAATCTTAGGACTCCTGCCACAGCCTGGTCCCCAGGATAACTCTGGCCAGGTGAAGCTGTGTGGAGCAAACTGCAGCAGGGCTCTAGCTCCCTGAGAAGGGACCCAGAACCTCAGAGGACTCCTGGCATGTCTGGAGCCTGCCCAGCTTCCAACCCAAAGCCTGATAGATGGAAGACTAGGGCCTGGAGACTACGCAGCTCTGCATGGATTCTGAGCTCACCATGGCAGAGTCAGGACACCTTGTGTCCATGGTGAGACAGATATCAACAAACCAAAAATTCAATTAAAACATTGGGTACATGTCCAGAGTATTCTGAATAGAGGAATTAAGTACATGTTGAAAATCCTTAGCTATTAGGTATAGGAAAAGGCATACCTGTGCATTGGGAGATTAGTGTATGTTCAAAATATTCTAATAACCAAATACTACCTTGTAAAGCTAGTGTAACTTGTGGTGAGTAATCAAAGTTTTGTGACAGAGTCAGTTTATGAGAAGTAAGAAGGTTGATGAGGAAAAAGCAGAATATCTATACCACATCTCTATGAGGAACAAAAATACAGTTTAGGAATGCAATATGGAAACTTTTGTTATTCTTTCTGTAATGGTATACTATAAGTCACTGTGGAAACATGCTAACATTGCATAAATGATATGGAAAGTGATACAGAAGGGCTCCTCTGCTCCCAAGAGCAAGAGTCGCCCCTTACTGCAGCCCCATAAGGGCTTATAAAGGAAAAACCCACAAAACCCACAAGATTACAATTCTCATACAATTTCGTTTCACAAGATCATGGTCTGGTTACAGAGTGATCACAGAGGGGGTACTGTCAACAGGTACATTCCTCCTGAAACTTCAAGGCGGGTATCAGGGCGGGAGTGGAGTTTACACAAAGGTCACGGTGGTCCTTCCTGGAACACCTGCAACTGTCCCAGTCACAGTTGAGCACATCTCTTAACAGAAATCTTTTTACATTGTTATATGGTTGCAGGGGAGATTGAACAATGGCTAAGTCAGGTTGCCCTTGGAACTAGATTTTTAGTTTCTCATTTCCTGGTGCTTGAAGTTTCTCTTTTCCTGAGGCTTGGGGGTGTAAGCCTGAAGGGCTAGGGTCTTTCAGAAAGAAGCAATGTATCTCTCTCTTACCAAGAACAATTAAAAGACATGTAGTAGTCCCTACTTTGAATAGCCTTTCTGAATGTGATATAAGTTTACAAAAAATTGCTTTTCAAATCTCATTGGAAACACATCAACAAACTCACACCACAGAAAAGTCCTTTAAATACAAAAAGAGTGTAAATTCTTCTATTTGTTCTGGTTCATTTTGCAAATGTAGTGTGACTCACCACAAAGGAAAATGTTATAAATGAAAACAGTGTGGTAAAGCTCAGAGTTCTTCTAGTTTTCTTCAATTATATGAAAAAAAACTCATATGAATAAAGATACTATAAAAGTGATCCATGTACAAAAGGCTCTAACAATCACTGGTATCTTCAAACACACAAGAGAGCCCATAATAAAGAGCAATCCCAAGCCTGGGATTAAAGGCATGAGCTACCCACACCAAGATTCTGTGGTTAACTAGTGGCTAAACTCTACCCTCTGATGTCCAGGCAAGCTTATTTGTCTAAACACAAACAAAATATCACACAACATTTCTCCCTTTTTGCCTAAATACAAAGTGAAGGTTTTGATGAACACAGAAACTATATACAATAACTATATATAAATATATAAGGCAATAATTACATTCACCATGTCTAGTCCATTAACATTTGACAAATTAAGAGAATACACTTCCATTATCTATCCTATTTTGGTGAGTCCAAAGTATGCTACCTAATTCACCTTCTAGCCTAACTTGCATTACAAACCCAAAACTATCTTTTTATGTCTCTCAACCTTATACACTTTACACCTCTTTTATGAGTGTCTTTTCTGAATTTGTTCAAAAGGAAGACTATAACCATCTAGTCTTTAACTCCATCAGAGAACTTAGAAGGATGTAATATTACCAAAGTAAACAGGAAATTAAAAACAAACAACTTGCAAGATTAAGAAATCACATGTAGTGGTAACGCCTGCATTACCGATACCCGTTCACCATGTCCGAGCGAAGGGCTGTGGATTAAAAATAGAGACAAGAGACAGCGAGTCATTTGCCATGGCTGAATGCCGAATGCTGAATGCCGTTTATTGAAAGAGGGAAGAAACCTTAAATACAGGCTTACAACACAACTGGAGGAACCCCCGGAGGGCAGAAGTTCGCTACCAATGGTCTACATTCCAGACCCAATGTTCTACATTCTTGCATCTAATTTGTTAACGCCCAATATGCAGGATACACAAACAAGGAACTTCTCTTAAGCATTCAGAAGGGTGAATACCGGCAGGGAATCTGAATAGGGAGGACATCTGATCAAGGTCAGCAAGCAAGGCGGCAGCCACTCACAGTCGGGGGCCAGGGCCCATGGCGCCCACAGTTCCCCCCTTTTCATTAAATGAGCTTCTGACTTAGGTTGCGTGGGATGTCAGCAGACCACCTTACCCGTCATAGAGACACCTGCCCAGGCCACACAAGTGCTCTGTCTTAGGTTGATGGCCGCCCCCCAAGCATTACCCATCTCTGAATACTCATTATCATACAGACTCAACCACATGAGCTGTAGAGTGACTGCTGCCAAAGATCTCAAAGTGGCACTGGGCTTGCAATCTGTGTGACACTGAAAAGACCAACAGAAGTCCTAACCCACCCATAGCCAGGAGGCTAAAGGCAATTGAACCATTCCCTTCTTAAACGAGCCTTACTGCAAATTTGAGTCCTGTAAGGTGGTATCCCATAAGCAAATTGAACTTTAGTTTTAATATTTTTCAACTTTCAAAGCCAATTTTAATGTATAATAGTGGAATTAAATTTATCATGCCCAATAAGAAGAAAGATTAACTAACTGTGGTAGCTACTTTTGCTGCCAGGGTCTCCATTGTGCTAGCTGTAGTAACCAATTATGAAATAGCAATCCCAGAAACAATAGCAGCAGTGGCCACCACTGCTATAATAGCAACAATGGCAACAGCGATGTCAGAGTCTCTTCTGGAGCGTGTGAGCATCATCTGTGTCTAGCTGCCATGGTCCACTGGCATGGACACAGCTCCAGGAACACGAACCACCAAGGCCCATTTTTCTTGATCCCAGCACTACTTAGGCTGGCAGGTCTGCAAGAGAACAACTGAGAAACATAAAGAAAACAAAAAACAAAAACAGCAAACAAGGAGGAGAACTAATGGTCTCAATAATGGCTACATTCAGGCTCACAAATTTTGAGGTATTTTCAAAAAGGCTAGATGAATTTCAGGAGGCAAATAAATGTTGCACAGAGCCATTCCTGAAAAGTAGGTACTACACCAGCTTGAGGCGGGTTGCAAAATGTGAAAAAGGCTTAGCTGGCATGCTACTGTTAGCAAATGAAGTTCATTGACCTTCAGAGTTAAACTTAATCTCCAAAGTGTGATACATTCTCAACATTTTTGAAAAAGTTACCATACATTACCTTCTGAAGAATCCAACCACATGGCTACAGTTCCTAGGCTTACAATAATGTTTGCCAAGGCTGGCCGTATTGGGCTCTCAATCCCCATTGGCATCAGAAGGGGAGAGTTTTTTACGAAGGCCCAATAGGCCTCTGCCATGTTGGGATTCAGCAGCAGCCACAGGGCGCACACAGCGTTCAGGAACCCAAAGAGGAACTTCATTGTCCTGTGGAAAGACACAAACAGACCCCCGGGCCCACACCAACACCGGATCAGGTCCCCTCCAAGTGCCAGTAGAAAGATCTTTCCATCGCACCAGAGGATGATTTGCAACAGGAGCCCTCCAGTGCTTATCTGCAGCAGATACTCCAGCAGAATCCGCCGATAAAAAATTTAAAAAATATAAAACAAGGGAAAGAATAGAATGTGGAGAGGAGAGATGAGCCCCTAGCTCCCCCCTTTTTACTTTAGCAATATAAGTTTTTAAGGTACGATGGCAGCGTTCTACTATAGCCTGCCCTTGAGGATTATAAGGAATACCAGTCTTATTGACAATAGAAAAATCTTGGCAGAATTTTGAAAATCCCGTACTACTGTAGGCGGGACCATTATCAGTCATTATGCATTTTGGCACTCCCATGTAAGCAAAAGCATGAAGACAATGATTCTTTACATCCTTAACCTTTTCCCCTGAATGGGCAGAAGCAAAAATTAGAGAAGAATACATATCAATAGACACATGGACATATTGTAATTTTCCAAAGGAAGGCACGTGTGTGACATCCATCTGCCACACATGATTAGGTAAAAGTCCCTGAGGATTAACTCCAAAAGAGGAACAGGTAAAAATTCCACACAAATAGGGCATGATTTAACTATCTGGATGGCTTGTTCCTGGTTTATGCCTGTATGATAACAGAGAGATCCAGCATTAAGATGATAATGTTGATGTAACTGAGTAGCCTTATCAAAGGCAGAACATACTAATGGGACAGCCATACGAGTAATGGCATCAGCCCTCTGACCTCTTCACTTAGAGGTCCAGGCAATTGAGTATGAGCTCTAATATGGCCCACATAAAGGTTATGTGAGCGGGACCATATAAGTCCTTGCACTTGCAATAAATATTCATGGATGGTATGTAGGCTGTTGTTTCCAAAAGCATAATGGCATGTGCCACATATTGACTATCGGTATAAATATTTACACTCTCATCAGAAAACATCTGTAAAGCAAGCAACAGTGCCTGTACCTCTGCCACCTGGGCAGAAGTGCCCTGGACTTTTATTCTCTTTACTATGTTATCAGAAATCACCACAGCAAAACCACGTGAAGTGCCATCAGTAAATACCACACAGGCCTGAGGAATAGGAGTCATTTGTACTATCTTGGGAAATATAACAGGATGCAATTTAAAAAATTGACACATATCATTGGAGGGGTAGTGAGTATCAAACTGACCCTGCATGGAGCATGTCAGTATGGTCTAATCATTATCATTAGCTTGTAACCATGCTACTTGAGACTGGGTGTATGGGGTCACCACAATATCTGGCTCCTTACCAAAAGTTTGAACATTGACCTTGATTCCCTTATATATAATCTGAGCAACAGCCTGTGGATAAGGAGTGATGATTTTTGCTGGAGAAGCTGGGGAATGTACCCATAAAATAGGACCTGTTTGCCAAAACACTCCAGTAGGTGAATGAGTAAAACAAAATATCAAATACAATAAGGGAGAATTAAGATCTATATACTGCACGTGAGCCTGTTCCAGGGCCTCTTGCACACGTTGTAGGGCTACATGTCCTTCAGCTGTTAATTTACGGGGAGATGAAGGGTCAGGGTCGCCCTTTAAGACATCATACAAGGGGCGAAGCTGACATGTTGGAATTTTTAAAGTGGGCTGAAGCCATTGAATATCTCCCAGAAAGGTTTAGAAATCATTAAGTGTGCGTAGCTGATCCATACGCAGAGTAATCTTTTGTGGGCGTATGCCCGTGCGTAACAATTCATGACCTAAATAATGATAGGGAAAAGATACCTGTACCTTTTCTGGGGCTATCTGTAAATTAGCCAAGCTAAGAACCTCTTGTAAATTAGAAAAGGCATCAAAAACAAGTTTTTTATCTTTAGCAGCCATTAATATATCATCCATGTAGTGAATTATATAAACACCTGGAAAAGCTTTTCGAACTGGAGCTAGGTAGGGCCAAAGACACATAAATTTGACATATAGTAGGGCTATTGGCCATTCCTTGAGGCAATACCACCCACTGATATCTCTGATAAGGTTCCTTAAGATTTTCTGAAGGAACACTGAAAGCAAAGCGAGGACTGTCCTCGGGATGCAAAGGAATGGTGAAGAAACAATCCCTCAAGTCAACCACAATTAAGTGCCAATGTTTAGGAATTGCCACAGGGGCAGGCAATCCAGGCTGTGTTGTTCCCATGAGAAGCATGGTTTTATTTACAGCTCTAAGATCCTATAATAGTCTCCATTTTCCTGATTTCTTTTTAATAACAAATATAGGTGAGTTCCAAGGTGAGGTGGAAGGAATGATATGTCCAGCATCTAACTGCTCCTTAACCAATGCATACGAAGCCTCTAATTTTTCCTAAGGAAGGGGCCACTGCTCCACCCATACAGGGTCATCACTTTTCCAAGTGATTTTTATCAGTTGTATTATAGAAGGCTGCTGTGCAGTGACCCCTATGGAAAAGACCCTAATCCTCTAGTATCCCCAGGACCCCTAGTGACACAGTTTTTGTCTGCTGCAGGGAGTGGGTCTCCTTGCAACATTTTTCCTAAGCCTTTGCCCAGGCAGTAGCCCTGACTCTTCAGCATCTGTTGTACAGGCTGTGTAGTAAGTACTGTTCTCATACCATTTAACACATCCCGTCCCCACAAGTTCACTGGAATGTCAGGTAGCACAAATGGTTGAAAAGTTCCTGTATAACCTTCCTCATCCTTCCAATTTAAAAGTAGCCTGCTCTGTAATGGCATCTGGGCTGTGCCAATACCTTTTGATTAGAGGTAGAATTTTTAAGGGGCCAATTGGGATCTCAGGATTCTTGTGAAATTATAGATATATCCAGCACCAGAATCCAATAATCTTCTAATCTCGATCCCATATAATTTTGTTTTTAATTTAGGCTGTTTATCATTGATAACTGTTTGTCAAAACACCTTTTTTCCCTGTACTTCCAAAGCCTTCAGTTCTATATATCAGCACCATTTTGAATTTAAAATATGAAAGCAATAATAATTGAGCAATTCTATCACCAGCTTCTGTTTTCATGGTCCTTTTTACATGTGCCAATTATAAAAGCATTAAATACAATCTCTATAAGATTTGAAAAGGTAAACTTTAGGTAATACTCTTCTAGAGTATTTTATAAAATCTTAAAAAAAGGATTCTTTTTTATAGATCCCAAATAACACATTAGCACAAATAGCCAATTATTAACAATGTGGACCAAACAATTTACCTGTATTTTATTTACTGGAAAAATAATTTTGTAACCTCTTTATCAGGAATAGATTATCATTTATGGGTTTATCTTAGCAACGTTATTTAATAAGCTGATAACCCAATTCATTTCAGGTGTTATATTTTTATAGAATTAAACCAAGAATTCCTAGAAAGCAACTTAAATTGCAGAGCCAAATTTTCAGTAATGATCAACAGACAAGACCATACCTAATATATAGTTTAAAATTATGAATTTTGTTCCTTTAGTTTATCAACCATGAGGATCAAACATTCATCCAAACATTTATTAAGACAATCAAAAGAACAGAACATCCTTTATTCAAACAGCATTGATTTAGCATTCAATGTCCTGACCGAAACCATTTTTCACCAGAAGTTAGGCCTGGTTTAAACTTTTAGTGCTAGTCCCTTCCCGGCCTCTGCTCACTTGGCGAGAGCTAAGGTTGCAGCTTAGCTTTGCTCTGCCCACTGCTCGTGCTCTATTGCCAGCACCTGCCTGGGCCGCACTCCATCACGGCTCTGCCTCCCACCGGCGTGTACCTGTCTGCCCGCTGCTTCGGGCTATCTAGTGCACACCTTTGTCCGCCACAGCCACTGGGCATGCCCCGCACACACAAACTCACATTTAAACTTCCTACTCCCATGAAGGGACTACCTAACAACGAATTATTCCCACCATAAGGGTAAACAGAAAAACATTTCCCATGAAGGGATCCTAAATATTGAATTATTCCCACTCTGAGGGAAAAATAAAAAACATTTGAACCAAAATTAAGCAAACAGACAGCCAAACTTTAAGTTCTGGGCTCGCTTGCTGTTCAGCCAGCAGCAATAAGGCCTATCTGCCGATTCTTTGTAATTCAGATGCTGCTGCTCTGTACTGGCAGGAAGAAAAAACTCAAGAGTTTTCAGCTATCCTGAAAACTCTACAACTGGAAAGTCTTTATATCCTCCATTACCACTGGGAAGAGGCTTCTCTCTTTCCTTCATCCTTTCTCTACAGGGCCCCAATCTTTAGGCCTAGTATCAAAAATTCTTCCCCTTTTTACCGGGAAAATTCTTTTTTCTTGATTAAATTTTTCTCTCCCTTTTCTAACGGGAAATTTCCTTTCCTTCCCTCTTCTCTATTGGGAAGATTTCCTTTTTTATTTAAAATCTTTAGCTGTCTTGCCCTTTCTTAACTTTGGTGCCTTCCTGCTTCAACAGTCCATTTAACTGACTGTGAGCTAGTTGCACCCATTTCACTTCACTCTTACCTTTTTTCTTTTTTCTTTAAAATGCCGGCCGGCCTTCCAAGAGTGTCCGTCAGCTAGGTCCTTTCTCAGATCTCGGTAGGAACCTCCATTTGTAGTGGTAACGCCCGCATTACCGATACCCGTTCACCACGTCCGAGCGAAGGGCTGTGGATTAAAAATAGAGACAAGAGACAGCGAGTCATTCGCCATGGCTGAATGCCGAATGCTGAATGCCGTTTATTGAAAGAGGGAAGAAACCTTAAATACAGGCTTACAACACAACTGGAGGAACCCCCGGAGGGCAGAAGTTCGCTACCAATAGTCTACATTCCAGACCCAATGTTCTACATTCTTGCATCTAATTTGTTAACGCCCAATATGCAGGATACACAAACAAGGAACTTCCCTTAAGCATTCAGAAGGGTGAATACCGGCAGGGAATCTGAATAGGGAGGACATCTGATTAAGGTCAGCAAGCAAGGCAGCAGCCACTCACAGTCGGGGGCCAGGGCCCATGGCGCCCACAATCACAGAGATCAACACATGCTTGAAGTATACAGGCTGATTGAATTCAGTAGGATTTTCTACTGCCGTATGTCTCTCTGCAGCTGTCATTCCTCATTAGCATTTGGAAAACAAAGTTATTAAAGCTTTATGCAATCTATCTCTGGGGTCTTTATTACCCCTTCCTGTTTATTAAGCATATCTTTTAGAGTGTGATTACATCTTTGTATAACTGTATAGGATTGTGTGGCATATCTTTAATATGTTTTATATTGTAATATGCATAAAATTGTTTCATTTTACTAGACACATATTCTGGAGCATTGTCAGTCTTAATTTGTACAGGTGTCCCATGATGGCAGAACTTCTAACAAATGTGTGATTACAGAATCAGGCTCTTCAGAACTCAAAGCCATTTCCAATTGAAATCCTGAATATGTATCTGTGGTGGTATTCTAATTATACTGAAATGTGATTTTGATTGCATGTTAATAAAGTTGCCCGGGGGTCAGAGCTATTAAAGCCATAGTAAGAGTGTGGCAGTGGTGGCACATGCCTTTAATCCCAGCACTTGGAAGAAGAGCTAGGTAGATCTGTGTGTGTTCAGGGATACAGCCAGCATCGGAGACATATGTCTTTAAGACCTGGGGTCTGTACATACAGACAGTGACGAGGCAGTCACGTATTTGGGTTTACAACCAATGAGATGGCAGAACAAAAGACTATGTATAGACATACACACAGGAAGTAGCTCTCTTTCAGAGATGTAGGACCACCGCAGGAGGAAGGGTGAGATTTTAGTTCTGAGCTCTGACCTCTCTGCTTTCTCTTTTACATTGGTTCTGTGTTTCTTATTTAATAAGATGGTTGGTTACATCTACATCTGGCGCCCAACGTGACAAGAATCCATTAAAAACCACGTGGCTTGGCAACAGGTGCGGTTTCCCAAAAGGGCGGTTGGCTACCTAGCCTGGGCGATCAACTTCCTAGCCTGAGCCCAGGTCTGCTTGGCCTCAGGCTAGACTAACTGTGAGCTGCTTGCTTAAAGCCTGCTTGCTTAAAGCCAGTGCTACAAACAACTCAGGCCTGCCCTGCTGAACAGGGCCCCAGCCTGTAAAGCCAACGCATGTGGTTGGAGCTTATGGAAGCCAGAGCCAAGCCTTGACTCGGCTCAAGAGGGAACATGTGGCTGGATTTAAGCTTTAGCTGGCTACGCTTTCTTGTGTGTTTTCTCTCTCTCTCTCTCTCTCTCTCTCTCTCTCTCTCTCTCTCTCTCTCTCTCTCTCTGGATTTACACCTCAGACACTAGGTGGCTGTTTTGAAATTTCCTCGGATTTCTACTGTTCTACGCAGATTTGGTAAGTCATAACATATCAGATATTTTAAAGGAAACTATTTAAAAGAGAAATTTTTGCCACATTAAGAAAAATGGGTTTATGTGTACATTGCAAGAATGGGTTTTGTTTGAAATTTTAGGGAGTCTGACAATGAGAAGATTAGTATTGTTGGAATTACGCAGTTTATCACTATGCTTATCCTCATTTTACTATTTAAAAAGATAGTCAATTTAAGTGCCAGGATGACAGCTTTAGAAAAACTTGTTAAACCTGTAAAAATTCAAACAGTAGAAATTAAGAGTGAAGTTGTTTCAAGTTCATAAGGTTACAGAAAGAAAGCCTGTTTTCACACACTCACCCTTAATTTATCCTGTAGCCGTACAGCAGATGCCTGATCAAATGACTACATAAAATATTTGGACTCCAATAGAAATGTTGGATTTAAAAGGGTTTAAGGAGGCAATCGTATCTTATGGCATGCATTCCCCATATGTAAAGCAAATGTTAAACTCTTGGTCAACATATAATAGGATTGTACCACAGGACTGGCGGGACCTTGCACAAGCTGTTCTGGAACCCAACCAGAGGCTTCAATTTTTAACTTGGTTCAAGGATGAAGCTAAAAATATAGAAAAACAATGGAGGGATAAAGGAATACAAGTTTGCCAGGATCAGCTTATTGGAGAAGGCCAATATGCTTCAGTACAAACACAATGTTTATATGATGTCCAAACCCTAATTTTATGTCAAACAGCAGCCTTGAATGCATGGGACAGAGTTGAGGAACCAGAAAAAATCTGAGTCATTTATAAAGGTTATGCAAGGCCCAAAAGAATCTTTTACAGATTTTTTACGAAGGCTGGCTTCAGCAGTAAGGAGAATGGTCTCAGATCCAGAAGCTAGTTAGGCAATAATTGAATCTTTGGCCTTTGAGATTGCGAATGCAGCATGCAAAAGAATAATCAGGCCGTTAAAGGAAAGATCTGCACCTTTGGAAGATTGGATTAGAGACACAGTTAACGTTGAGGCTCATGAGCATGATGATATGTGGGTAGGAGAAGCAATTTCAAAAGGTTGGAGAAATGTCAGGTGTTTTGGATGTGGAAAGCAAGGACATTTGAAAAGGGACTATAAACAGGTCATTCCTAGAAACAATGCTTCTTCAAGGAACAATGGCAACAGAATGCCCCTTCCTTCTGGAGTATGCAGAAGGTGTGGTAAGGGAAAACACTGGACCAAGGAATTTAGATCAACAAAGGACAGACATGGTAATCCTTTGCCTCAGTTTTTGGGAAACTCCCAGAGGGGCTTCATGCAGGCCCCCATAGCAAATCCAGTTCAAACCTTTCCTGCAGCCATAGAGGAAACCCCTGCTCAAAGCGATTAAATAACCAAATGCTTATTGGAATAAATCATGCTGGTCAGGATGATGAAACAGAGAGAATGGAAAATTCAGGAGCAAACATAAGGAAAAATTTTTGGCAAACTTCTATTAATGAACAAAGACCAAAATTAACAATAAAAATAAACGGTGTTTTGTTGTCTGGTCTGGTAGACACAGATATTACCATAATTGCACCAGAATTTTGGCATCCAACTTAGCCTCTTCAGGAGGTAAACATTCAACTGTTAGGAATTGGGACATTATCTCAGGTGAAACAGAGTGCAAGATGGCTGGAATGTATAGGTCCAGAAGGACAGAGAGGAAAATTAAAACCATATGTGGCTAACATAGCTATGAACCTGTGGGGTCGAGACTCGTTACAACAATGGAATACTCAGATTAACATCCCTCCAATCTCAGAAACAAATCATAAACTAGCACATGTTTCTGAGAGAAATATTAGAAGGCATTATTTTGAGTGGTCACCAGCCATCCATATTATACAAGAACAGGGCACAATAACTGATGATCTTACAAAGACACCAACAGCTCTACCTTTAAAATGGTTAACAGACAAGCCTGTATGGGTCCAGCAATGGCCTTTAACAACAAAGAAACTCCAGGCTTTAGAAGAGCTGGTAGAAGAACAGTTAAATGCTCAGCATATTGAAGAACCAACCATCCCTTGGAATTCTCCTGTATCTGTTATTAAAAAGAAATCTGGCGCCGGGCGGTGGTGGCGCACGCCTTTAATCCCAGCACTCGGGAGGCAGAGGCAGGCGGATCTCTGTGAGTTCGAGGCCAGCCTGGGCTACCAAGTGAGCTCCAGGAAAGGCGCAAAGCTACACAGAGAAACCCTGTCTCGAAAAACCAAAAAAAAAAAAAAAAAAAGAAATCTGGCAAATGGAGAATGGTAACAGACCTTAGAGCAATTAACAAAGTAATTCAGCCAATGGGCTCTCTACAGTCTGGAATTCCTTTGCCTACTCTGTTACCAAAAGGATGGCCTCTCATAGTTATTGATTTAAAAGACTGTTTCTTTTCAATACCCTTACAAGAGAAAGATTTGCTTTTACAGTGCCTGCTTATAATAATTCTCAACTGGTTAAAAGATTTCAATGGAGGGTCCTCCCACAGGGAATGTTGAATAGCCCAACTCTGTGCCAATATTTTGTACAACAGCCATTGGAAGTGATACGTAAAAAATTTCCTAAATCTATAATTTATCATTATACGGATGATATGCTACTAGCTGACTCAAATGCAGATACTTTAGAAATAATGTTCGAAGAAGTAAAGAAAATTTTGCCTTGCTGGGGATTACAAATTGCTCCTGAAAAAATACAAAGAGGAGATTCTATTAATTATTTAGAATATAAAATAGAGCTCAAAAAAATAGACCCCAAAAGGTGCAAATTAGGAGAGATAGACTACAGACTCTTAATGACTTTCAAAGATTATTTGGAGATATTTCTCATCTATGAACTATTGTTGGAGTAAAAAATGATGAACTAAATAATTTGTTCAAAACCTTAGAAGGTGACAAGGACTTAAATAGTCCAAGAAAATTATCACCTGAAGCTGAGAAAGAATTGGCCTTGGTAGAAAAGAAAGTACATGAAGGGCACATGGATTGTATTGATCCAAAGCTGGATTGCATTTTGGTTATTTTATCTTCTAGGCATTCTCCTACTGGAATATTAGTGCAGAGGGAATATATTATATTCGAATGGACATTTTTACCAAATAAACCAAATAAAAAATTAAAAACTTATGTGGAAAAAATTTCGGACTTGATTTGGAAAGGAAAATTGAGACTTCGTCAATTAGCAGGAATAGACCAAGCAGAAATTGTCATACCTTTAACTAAGGAGGACATTGAAAAATATGGACAGAAAGTGAACCTTGGCAAAGAGCTTGCAGTAATTTTTTGGGAGAAATTAAGAGCAGATATCCCAAAAGCGATAGAATTGATCTTATAAAGAGAGCTGATTGGATCTTGCCTCGAATTGTGGGGGAAAAACCCATATCTGGAGTTCGTACATTTTATACAGTTGCCAACAAACAAGGAAAGGCAGGTTACAAATCAGAAAATTTAAGTAAAGTGGTTCAAAGTCATTATAATTCAGTTCAAAAGTCAGAATTGTATGCTATTCTGTTGGTATTAATGGATTTTTTCAGAACCTCTCAACATAGTAACTGACTCTCAGTATGCTGAAAGAGTGGTATTACACATTGAGACTGCAGAATTTATCCCTGATGCTTCAGAATTAACTTCAGTATTTATTCAATTACAAGATACAATCAGGAAAAGGAGTTATCCTTTATATATAACTCACATTCGATCCCATACTGGTCTGCCAGGCCCTCTAGCACAAGGCAATGATGAGATTTATAAACTATTGATAGGAAATGTGCTGGAGGCCTCAGAATTTCATTAAAAACATCATGTCAATAGTAAAGGTTTAAAAAAGGATTTTTCCATAACCTGGCAACAAGCCAAGGAAATTGTAAAGAAATGTCCTACTTGTTCCTTCTACAATCAAACGCCATTACCAGCAGGATGTAACCCAAAGGGTACTCAGAGGAATGAAATCTGGCATATGGGCGTGTTTCACTTTGCAGAATTTGGAAAATTGAAATATGTACACTATACCATCGATACTTATTCAGGATTCCAATGGGCAACTGCTTTGAGTTCTGAAAAAACTGATTCTGTAATCACTCATTTGCTAGAAGTTATGGCCATCATGGGTATACCTGCACAAATCAAAACTGACAATGCTCCAGCATATGCCTATTAAAATGAAACAGTTTTTTGCTTATTACAATATAAAGCATATTACAGGTATACCACATAATCCTACAGGCCAAGCAGTTATAGAAAGATCAAACAGAACTCTAAAGGATATGCTAAATAAACAGAAAGGGGTTACAAAAACCCCCAGATATAGACAGCATAATGTTCTATTAACTTTGAATTTTCTCAATGCCAATGAGAAAGGAACAACAGCTGCAGAGAGACATTGGATAATAGAAAAAACTACAGAATTAAATCAGCCTATATACTTTAAGGATGTGCTGACCTCAGAATAGAAACCAGGGTATGTATTACATTGGGGATGAGGTTTTGCTTTTGTTTTTACAGGAGAAGATAAGCTGTGGGTACCATCAAAAATTGATAAAGATTCGATTTGAACAATAGAAACCTCTTAATTAGAGGAGGTGATAGTTCATCAACCAGCATGAACATCCAATTTAAACTAACTTGTACCAGTAACACATGCCTTTTCATTTAATCAGATATTAACTTGCCCAAAAGGAACATCCCCAAAATTAGTCTTGGGGAAAGGTTTTTGTTTTTGTCTTTTAGGTGAATGAAGGTTAAGGAATCTGAAGAACACTGGACAAATGAGACAACTGAAGAAAAGGGATAAATCATCTATCCCATGAAACAGAGTGAAACGGCGTATGGGTATATATTATCTAAAAAATTTCATGTCTTCCTAAATGTTTGTTTCTGCTTTTCTCTAAAGATTTAACACTATTGGTCTTCTAATAGTCCCAGTTCAATTAAAATTTAAAGCTGACTTTGGAGTTGGAGAATGGCTCTTTCTTTCTTTAAACTCAAGCATGTTGCTAAAAGGAAAATGCAAACTCCCTGTATCATGCCAGAATAAAAGAGCCATCTTCTGCTATGGGACAGGACAAAAGCCAAACTAATTAAGGGACTATTCTATTACTAATCTCAACTCTTTGATTCTATTCTGATTCTTTAAACTTTTCTTAAAGTATGAATTTTATATCAAAATTTACAAGATTAATATATATATAGATATATATATATATACATTTTAAACTTTGTTAAGATGCGAATGGTCATATAGTGTACTAACTAACTCTAGAAAAAAGGCTCCAATTAGCTGCATATATATGTCTTTATGTTCAAGTCTCTTATCAGTTTACTGCAGGAAATCACAGCCTAACACCAACTGAAGTCTCCAGAAAAAAGATGGGGCCCCACAACAACAACAATTCCACATGGACAATAATAATATCATTAAGCTGACAAACATCATCTACAGATCAGCTTTGAACTACAAGGTACTCAGAGCAATTTTGAGATGACTAGCTGAGATGATCCAGTCTCAAAGACTACTTGAATAAGGACTTGAGATAAACCCTGAACTTTGGCATTATACACAGACTGGATAATGAAGGATATAGTTACCTTTCCTAGAATTTGACAATTAACCTAAAATTTTTCTTTCAGGATAAAGATGACTTTGCCCATACCCAGCAGGAAGCAATTTTAAGAATACGACACCCACATTCCCAAAGAGGTGGTGTGGGGCAGGTGGTTTTTTGGTCCTTTTAATGGGTTTTGGGTCTGGGATAATTTTCATTGTTTAGGGGGGTTGGTTACAAGTTGTTGTCAAAGGTTAGGAAAAAGGTTAAGCAGAGGAGATTAGATTTAAGGTTCTGGTTTAAAAAAAAAAGAAAAGAAAAGAAAGACAATTACTAGTTTTAAATACTTTACATTGGATTGGATTGTTTTATATTGTATACAAATTTGAAATTGATATTGTTAGAAAATGCTATATTTGTATTTCTAATTGTATTTATACCATTCATTTAACAATGTAATGCAATTTTCTGATCTTTGAATGTTATTATTATTAACTATTAGGATATAAAGAAAGTTAGTAGTTAGACATTACAATAGAACTTATAGTCATATTAGATATGTTTTAAAAATTGAGCAGATATATTTTAGACAGGTCATCTTCAAACCCTTCAGAGATCTACAGAATATGGCATTTAAAATGTTTTAATAACTTAGAAAATTTTTCTTTTTTGAGACATGTCTGCTCCTGGCAGTACCAATCTACTTCAGGGAAAATGTGGGCATTGAAGAAACTGCATATGGAGTTAACTTTCATTGTGGCAAAAGTTAGCCACTGGACAACAAACTATCCTCGAATCAACAGGACAAAATGGACAGAAGGAACACAAAACAAAGGACTATTGATTCTTGCCAAAACAAGTGTGGTTATTGCTTTATCAAAAGGCATCTTCTGAGGCCAGGACAATATGGAACCATCCCTGAAGTGGCCTTCGCAATCCAGAAAAGGAACAGTGCCCTTTTCTTCAATGGCAGCTGAACAGGCAGTAGGCCAATGGCTTCTGATGTGCAATGGAACAGCAGCTGAAAGTTCACGCCTCTCAATAGTAGACTGGCATTTAATAAAAGGATGTAGAGAAAAACAGGATGCTGAGATGAAGCCATATATATACACAGCCAAGAAGAATGGACAGCTGAATTCCAAAACTGTCAACAATTTCCAGAATTTAAAATCCTGAATCATGACATGACACTAGTGGAATTCAGGTGTTTCTGGTACATGGACTGCTCTCACCCAATGTGAGGTTGAACTGTTGACCTTGTGTACATCCTACTCCACAAATGAGTCTGTCAGATACACTAAGCCTATAGGCTGAAGATGATGCCCCAACACTGCAAAGAAACCTCAAGTGACTGTCCAGGCAGCTGGCTGTTTTTGTCAACTCACAAATTTTTTGGAAGTTGCTTGCATGCACTTCCTGTTTTTATTTTTGTTAGCTAATATTATTTCCTTCTTGGGTCTCTGAGGGAGTTGAAGATTAGTTAGTTATAGTTGAAGATTAGTTAGTTATAGTTGAAGATTAATTAGGATAGAAAGTGAATTAGATACATTTTGGACTTACCAAAATAGGATAGATAATGGAAAAATTTTCTCTGACTTGTCAAATACAAATGGACTAGACATTGTTTAGGTATTTATTACTTGTATATATTATATATAGTTATTGTACTTTTGTATATAGCTTTTCTTTTGTTAGTTATAACCTTTTTCTATTTTATTAAAATAGAAAAGGGGAAATATGGTGGTATTCTATTTGTACTGAAATGTGATTTTAATTGTATGTCAATAAATAAAGTTGCCCGGGGGTCAGAGCTATTAGAGCCATAGAAAGAGCATGGTGGTGGTGGCACATGCCTTTAATCCCATATATCTCTGTGTGTTCAGGGATACAGCCAGCATTAGAGACATATGCCTTTATGACCTGGAGGGCTGTACTTACAGGCAGTGAAAAGGCAGTCATGTGTTTGGGTTTACAAACAATGAGAAGGCAGAACAGAAAGTCAATAAAAACACAGACACACAGGAATTAAGTCACCTTTTCAGGGGAAGGATAGCAGCGGCTGCGAGTGGTAAGAAGGTGGTCTTAGCTTTTGGCTACTGCTCTCTGATCTCTGAGCCTTTAACACTGAATTTGGCTCTGTGTTTCTTATTTAATAAGACCATTTAGAATTAGATCTACACTCTTATCTCTGGACTTTTAACTCTGCATTTGGCTCTGTGTTTCTAATTTAATAATACTGTTTAGGATTACACCTACAATAACTAGTTTTTTTAAATACAAAATAGCAAATGCCTCAATACAACAGTTATAAAATCATCTGCCTCATAAAATTTCCAGTTTTACAAGGAGCTCACCTATGAGGATTAGCCAGGTTGCCCCAGGAACACTCAAATTTCTAGGAACTTCTTATATTTTTGGTTGTGAGCCATCTGTCAGGCCTGACTCTAGCAATTTCTAAAGGCTCACAAGGCAGTAGAGGCCCCATGGAAAGTGTAAAGCAGATGGGAACCAGGAGGTATCTGAAAGGCACTTGGGTTCAAAGAAGGTTCTAGAGAGTAGCTTACAGGCTAAAAAATCAGAAGACAACCTAGTGGTGAGAAGGTCCTTAAAAAGGAAGGGCAGGTAGGTACTGCCTCACTTTCCCTGTATCAGAGGTTCACCTGTATGGCCAAGGTAAGCTGTTCCTGGGCTGTTCTCACGACTGCATCCCACGACTCTTGACTGCTACAGTGGAAGCAGTATGATCTCCTGGGCTCACAGTCATCTTTCATTCCAGTGGCAGGGAATCTGACATCCACTTCTGGCCTCTGTAGATACCAGAAATGCAAGTGACACATGGACTTACATGTAGGCAAAGAACAAACATAGGAAAATTCATATAAAAACTGCTATCTTCCAGTAAGAAATTTTCCAGCAAAAGAGTGGGGCAGGAGTGGCTATATGATGGTTTGGGCTATAAACATAAAGAGGCAACATTATAAAAATAAACACCAGGACTGCATGTATGGTTTTACTCACCAGAGTTAGAGACAAGGACACTCTTGGATTCTGGCTATGCTCAGTCTCTTGCTCACCTCATTCTTAATCCAGGGCCTCTATATTCACAGCAAACACCAAGCAGATCTTAAAAATCAAGCTGGCTAGGCAGGTCTAGTGCTGTGACAATGTGATGCATTTATTTTTCCCTACAAGGAGCATGTAACATGAATTGCTAAATGGTCTTATTAATAAAAACCCAGAACAAGATATTGGGGTAAAAGTTGAAAAATCAGAGAGGCAGAAAGCCAACCAGCCAGCAGTTCTTACCCCTATAAAATCCTCAGTCTCAAGAGAGTAAATTCCTCTTTCCTCAATTCTTATGTGTCCTGCAATATTACTTCCTGGGATTAAAGGAATGAGTCCTTCCCAAGTGAAGACATGAAATCTCAAATCCTCTGATTAAAGATGTGTGCTACCACTTTCTGGTATGTATGTCTAATCTAGTGCCTGGCTCTGTCCACGGATCCTCAGATAAGTTTATTAGGGTACACAAAATATTGAATTACACAGTATTGAATTACACAACCTGGACTTGGTGTCCTAAAAGAACATAATCCAGGACTGCAGTAAAACTTTATTCCTTATTTTGTGTTTTTCTAGACCTTCCTAGTACATTGTTACTGTTGTAGAAAAGTAATAATAACTTAACATCAACATACATAATGTGTCAAAACTTACATAGAACTGTAAATGTATCCTGCACTTAAGTAACCTGAACCCTAGCATCCTAATTATCAACCAAAGAATAGGAAACAACCATCCCAATGACTGTCTACATTTGAGAGCAGATTTCACATTTGCTGCAATACAGAATCATTAATTTAGACATTTCTTAGGAGAGAAAATAACATGAAGACAAAAGATATTTTACAGGGTTCATACGTGTAATCCCAGCTCTTAGAAGCAGCAGGATTACCCCAAGTGTTAGACCAGCCTGGTCTACATAGATCAATTCCGGGGAAGCTATCCAGCAAAGCTATCTCAAAAATATTAATTCATTAATTAAAAAATGAAAATCAGGGCAACTGTAATTGAGCTAAAATATTTCTAGGCTTTGTGACAAAAAGAAAGACACTTTTTTTAAATACAATCCACAAGGAAAGCTTGCATCTTGATTCAAAGATGGGATACATGAAACAAAAATATGCCTTAAGAACTAAGTCATCTAACTTCACAATTATCCCACTGTGAGAAAACCCACAAAAGAAGCAAAAATTAATACAAAATATTTATTAAGAAAAGGGCTTGATCTATTTACTAAAATCATACCCAAGAAGAAAAAATATTCAACTATCAAACGAGTATTTCTAAGGAAGGGAGCAGCTCAGTGGCAGAACAACAGCCCAGCGTGAACTCTGACTGGGTTTCACTCCCAACATGAAAATCATCTAGAATAATGGGGAATCTAAGATACATAAAATTATCATAATCATAAAAGCAAATAAGCTTTTTAAAATGAATGCTGAATAATAATGATGATTTAAAACTAATTTTAGCAAACAAAAATGATACAGATCTGAAAGGAAAACAAGATTATTTTTCAACTCTGAATCAAAACCTATGCAGTAAACAAAGAAACAACATTGCTACATTTTAAATGTTTAAATCATAAACTGGACAGTGGCCTGTGTGAAGGTAAGAGCATTAAGACAAGGCCTTCCTCAGGTGAATATGGAATTCAAGGCCACCATGGCCTATTAAGACCAGGTCTCAAAATAAGCAACTTTGGCCCCAAATTCTTAGTCCGCATCTGTTATTTTACTTTTTCAAAGCACAACAACATTTAGTGTTCATATAAAAAAGATCTTGATCTGGAGAATTGGCTCAGGAGTTAAGAGCATTGGTTGCTCTTCCAGAGGTCCTGAGTTCAATTCCCACAACCACATGGTGGCTTACAACTATCTGTAGTGAGATCTGGTGCCCTCTTCTGGGATAAAGACATACACACAGGCAGAACACTGTATACAGAATAAATAAATCTTAGATAAAAAAAATAAATTAAAAAAGTGCATCCAGGTGTGGTGGCACATACTTTAATGCCAGGGCTCTGGAGTGAGAGGCAAGCAGATCTCTGAGCTTGAAGCCTGCCTGCTGTACTCAGCAACTCCAGGCCCACTAGGGATACATATTGACACTGTTTCAATGAACCTGAAACCAAGGCCAAAGGCCAGACTTGCTGGTGTAAGCCTTCATTCCCAGCACATGGGAGGCAGAGACAGGAGGATGGATCTGGGAGTTCAAAGCCAGCCTGGTCTACATAGCAAGTTACATGATAGTCAGGGCTACATAGGGAGAATGTGTCCAAAAACAAAAACAATACAAAACAATGACTTTTTATGCTATTGCTGACATTCAAAATGATTTTTAAGGCAGTAATATTAAATGAAACAATAATTTATTCATGCTGTACACATAGTAGTCAGAATACTCCAAGTTTCATACTTTCCAAATATTAGCTTTATAGCTACCAGACCAGACTACAATTTCTTTGAGGTCAGAAATTTTCAGAACATGCAGTTATGTTATACCAACTACAATTAAAAAATTGAACAAAGAATCCAGTCCTGTGTAAACTTATTCACCATGCATATCCTAAGAGTTCTTTAAATACTAATACTGCTTTTAAAAGTGTGTGTGTGTGTGTGTGTGTGTGTGTGTGATGTGTATGTATTTATGTTTGTGTACATATCACTGTGTATTTCTGTGTTTGGGTGTGTGTGTGATGTATGTGTGTTTATTTGACATGTTTCTATTCAGTTTGTATGTATGTTCATAAGTTTCTGTGTGTATTTGTATGTGTGTATTTGTGTTTGTGTATGTGTATTTGTGTGTGTGGTATGTGTTTATGTGTGTGATATGTGTGCTTTTGTGTGTGCTTCATGTGTACTTATGTATATGTGTGTGAGAGAGGTGTGTGTGATGTCTGCGTCTGTTTGATGTGTGAGTATAGGTACATGCTATACCTCACGTGTAAAGTTCAATGGACAACTTTCAGGACGTGAATCTCTCTTCCATGGGTTCCCAGGAACAAGCATATTGTGCTTATACAGCAATGTGCTTTGCCCTGATGAGTCATCTTAAGATCTCATAAATACATGTAAATAAACTTAATAAAACAATTGCTGTCACCTAAAGTCTGTATAAATATACAGCCTCATGTGACTGCTTTTCAAGCATACAATTGTAGATGTAACCAACCATCTTATTAAATAAGAAACACAGAACCAATGCAAAGAAGCCAAGAGATCAGAGCTAAGAGCCTTACCCAGCAGCTAGCCTCTTCAGCCAAGAGACCTCTCCGAAAGAGAGCTACTTCCTGTCTGTTCGTCTTTATATAGACTTTCTGTTCTGCCTTCTCATTGGTTGTAAACCCAAACACATGACTGCCTTTTCACTGCCTGTATGTACAGCCCTCCAGGTCTTCTATGGTATTGAGATTAAAGGCATGTGTCTCCAATGTTAGTTGTATCCTTGAACACACAGAGATCTACCCAGCTCTGCCTACTAAGTGCTGGGATTAAAAGTGTGCACCACCACCACCACCACCATGCTCTTGCTATGGCTCTAATAGCTCTGAATCCTGGGCAACTTTAACATACCATTAAAATCACATTTCAGGACAAATAAAATACCACCATGTACAAGAACTAACTCAAGTTTACTACAGAACCATCTTAGGTCAACTTCATGAGTGGGATGATTTTAGCGCTTAAAATAATTTTATCGAAAGCAACAGTGGCTAAAATTACTCAAAGTTACTATATCTGTTGGTCTCTGCAGTTGGTAACACCAGTGTGAAACTTCTCTAGTGCCTTTGCCACAGGACAAAGTTGGCAATTTAAGATGTAGACAAATATAAAACCATCCATTAGTATAGGCAGGCGACAAGGAAGTTTTTAAACTTTAAAAAATATAGAATATGTGCACTAGCAAATAATCCCTCTAGTGTGACAATTCCACATGATGCCAAGTTGAGAGTTCCTCCTTCTATGAAACTCTCTAGAGCTACAGATTACAAATACCTACATTAAATCAGTTTTCTTTAAAATTCCATTTTCCAAGCTCTATCTCTTAGCTGCTATGATTCAGAGTAACTCAGATTTTGTCAAGAAAGCTATAGTAAGATCTTCTTGCAATCCTGACAAGCAGTCAAATTTGTTTACCATTCTTCCACACTTGTTGAGTTTTTGTTTTTAAATCCCCCATATGAATCTTCCCAAATGTGTGAATGGCAAAATGGATGTGAAAAAATTCCCTCAGTCTCTGCAGCCTGTGTTATGTCAGTCTCATTGGCTGACCACTTTCCTCTATAGCTCTTAAAGGAGCAGTAAGCTAACTACTGGTATTATGATAAGGCAAGCAGGAGGCCTTGGGAGGTTGGGCCAATGTGCCCCAGTAGGTGAGAGAGACATGCAGTACAGAATCCATGGAGGTCAATGTGGCATGGTGGAAAGTTACTCACCCCAGGCAAGGCATCCATGTAGAAGATTATTCTAATAGAGAGAGGGGGAAGAAAGGAAAAGAGGGAGAGAGGAAGAAAGAGAAAAGTAGGGTTAAAGGGATAGTGGACGTCTGTACACCTCATGGTGGGAAAGGGAAAAGGGGGAAGAGGAAGAAGAAAGGAGGGTCTGTCCCCAAAGGAGGCTTTATGTCAGGACAGAGGGTGGGTGCCCAAGGGGCAGGCCAGAATGCCAACACTTGGGATCTGACACTAACTTTACTATTCAGAAGAGTACATGGATATAACCACAGCACTCACAAGCTGGGAGGAAAACTACCATGAATCAGTGGCCACCCTGGACTAGGACATAAAACAACAACAAAATTCCACTCAAGATAGAGCAGGCCTAAATATTTGAAGTCACTGAGAAACTCTTAAACCTCAGAGTGGTATGAGCTGAGCAACACTTCAACTAGATCACTCTGGGAAATAACTTGCAGCACAAAGGAAAATCCACCACTCAGGGACTCCTAAAGAATCACTATAGGAGGTGGCAGTGAGCAGGAAAACCATCCTATTCTAAGTACTAGGAACAGTTCCACCTGAAGTGCACTCTAAGGGCAGAAATAAAGTCTTATGTATAGGGAAGACTCCAGCTTGATACTTTCAACAATAGGAAGTATCAAGCTGGAATCTTCCCTATACATAAAACCAGTAGACCAGAAGAAGCCATAGAGTGATTTCAAGGGTGGCTATGTGATCAGATGAGAGTGCAAAGGGGCTTTGCAAATATCAGGTGCCACAGAAGCCCTTAAAACTGGATAGAAACCTTCAGACTGGATAGAAAGCTGAAATACCAGGCACCAGAATGATTGAGAATTAGTGTCACACAACTTAATACAGTCTCTCAAAGGTACCAGCTAAGTGTCATGCTCACTCTAGCATCAGTCAACTGAATCTACCCTGAGATAACACTGCTTACACACACAGCAAGAGTTGATTTCAGCAAATACAACCATCCTGTAACTACAGGGCAGAAGCCCTAAGGATGGTATACCATTGTTTAGAAATCTAGCTAAGGAGAAATTAGTTTAAGACTGTCATAAACACTCAAAGTTGACCATCCAAATGTTTGTATAAGAAAATAGAAATTCAATAAAATAATAGCAATTCTCTCAAAAAATGTAAAAATAATGGCCTGACCAAAAGCTGTAAGACACAGACTTGTTCAAAAATCAAAATTTACAAGCACATGTGTTTAGACCTTGTGTGTGCCTTGGTGTTCTGTCAAATTAAGGAAAAGTACTAGAATTGAAACATTAAGAATGCAGATTGCAGATGTGCTCCAGCACTTCAAAGGTGTAGGCTGGAGGACCAGGAATTCATGGGCAGCATGGGCCATTGTTTCAAAAAGATCAAAACATAAAAGCATTACTGAGCAGCTGGCGAGAAAGCTGAGAGGGTAGAGGGGCTTGAGCCAAGCCTGACCTGAGTTCCATCCCCAGGCACCACATGATAGGCAAGAGAGAGAACTTCTGACCTCCACACATGCCCCGCCCCTCAAACAATATTACCATAATTACTAAAGAAGAAATCCTAAGATTCCATAAAACATAAAACTTTGGGATATATAGGCATACATGCTTTATTCTAATAATGGTTTGATAAATGGAACCTGGCAGGATTGTAAGCAGGCCATAGAGATTGCCACCTTAAAACTAGATCCAGACTTCAAGTACCAGTTATAACGTGGTGTCCTAAAAAATTTAATTAGACACTACAAATAAATTTCATTGGACCCTTGAATACTTACAGGGGCCTATATGCCTACACCCAAGTAGATGTAAGCACAGGGCTTGAATTAACTAGAGAAAGTCAGAGATAAGACCAGTTGGCAACAAAATAAACACTCTTGTGTTGATAAGCCACATATGGCTGCCCAAAAACTATTGATTTACATCAAGGGACCCACTTTACAGGTTCTAAAGTCCAGAGGTGTCTGCAGGCTATGGACATACAGTAGGTCTTCAATCTAGCATAGAATCCAACTCTACCTGGCAATATAGAAAGATTGAATGGACTGCTTAAAACCAAATTATTACAACTCAAAGATACCCCTGACAAAGGCTATTGAAATTGCATGCTATGAGTAAAATACTAGACAAAGATTGAACAGAACTTCTCCTTTAGAAGAAGCTATTAAGTCAGATTTAGAAAGAGAGCAACACCCAGATATTTCCTGTCCATGAAGAATAATTCCTCATAAATGTGTTTACAGGGACAGAAATACTCAAGACTTAGAGACACAAGTTGTGGCACCTGGAACAGGCAATACAACCTGGACCACAGACAAGAAGGCAAATCTGAACCTTAAAAAATTAGATGATCTATGCGCATAATATAGTTAATCCAATATAATGCATTTGCACTTTCATAAGGATAAATGTAATAGCCTTAGAATTACTTTACTCAGCACTGATGCTTACTGGGCATTATACCTTCTGCCCAGACAGAATGGAAAATAGAACAGGGCAAGGCAGAGCCATAACAAATTATACCCTATGCCTCATAGAAACTGCAACAAGAAAATAAAAGTGGTATCAATCTTCTGAGCAATGGCACCCAGGACACTGTTTCTGAAACACCTCCTGTTGAATTCCATAAGTTTAAGATTAACCAGAGAGTCAAGCTCAGGCTCCTCATCAATACCATTGTTTGCTTCACCATCACCAACACTACTGAGATGGTCAAATTTGGAGATATCACAGCCTTCAATGACCACATCGATAGCAACAGGAACAATGTATGAAACAACCACCATACCAACAGCTACCATAACAAACAAACCAAGAATAAAGTATGATATTGGTGACTTACCCTGCTATACCTTGGATAGATTCCTACCAGAATACTAGAACCATGAACACTTCATCCCAAACCTCACCTACACCAGGAATGCATTCTATGTTCAATACACTCATTGTGGAGCTTTGGGGAATACCATCTGGTATAGCTACTGTGATGAATGAGAAAGGCTAATGCCCAGATCGAGCCAAATTTGAGAGCCATAGTCACCAATGACCAAGAGGACATTATAAACACCAATTTTAACAAAAGAAACCCACTGAAATGCCACTTAACACAGATTTGGAGAAATATCACAGCAGCATCAGCCATCTACAACTTTAACTGGAGAGAAATATCTACTAAATCATTCTTCCACCTTAGAGTGAAGAACAAGGGGAGAATGAGATTTGAGATGTCAGACATGAAGACAGCAGCAAATGCAAAATTCCCCTCAGCATTTTTGGCCTCATACATATTGCAGTCCAACCCTAGGCTTGGCAACCAGTACAATTAAACTACAGGGATTGTATTTACAGGGATGTAAATAAAAATGTATACAATTATCCCGATTGGAACCAGAATGAGGAACCAGATAAATTGACTGAGGTGACAGCAATATCAGCCACAACAAAGCCATGTGAATCCAGGATTTGTCAGAATTGTTCTTTTAATCCAGACAGTGATAGGATAAAGTGATGGAAGCATTTTCTCTCTTGGAATACAACACCACTACCATATGAATCCAAATGTCCAAATTTACTTTTTGGACTATACCCAAAACTGAATAGGCCAAATGTGACTGTAGTGTTTGTGGCCAAATTCCCTAACCTACCCTACTATGGAAAGATGGAAAGATTGAAAAGGCAGAAAATGATTCATTTCCACAAATTAATGCCTGGCTAGAAACTGCAGCATTGGGGACACAATGTTACAGATTTCCATTGATTTTGACCTGCTGCCACAACCCTTCACACATCTTTGTGATACTGAAGCCCCATCACCTGAGCAGAATCCATGCAGAACCTCAGACACTTTGCTCCTGCATGATGTTCTACAGAACCCAGATTATACCTTAGCATAGCTAGCCCTATTTTATATTGACATGGCCTTTATATGGCCATCATTTTTAATGAAAAGGCCTCAATGCTCATAATAGAATCTCTGGGATGGGTAACAACTGATGCAAACAAGACTGGTGTACTGACTAATGTCACCTCTTGCATATGGGTAGACCACTCAATGTAATCATCCAGTTCACTCTGGACTTATGAGGACAAGTCTGTACAAATTTCCTTGTAGTCCATCAAGGGCTCCAACTTCAACTGGACCAGTACCTTACAAGGTTTAATACACCAGCAACAAAATAAACAATCTAAGTGGTGGAAGAGACAATGGAAAACCTAACAGACCCACCAGTTTTTTCTTTTCTTTTTTTTTTAAAAAAAATTTATTTATTTTATTTTACAATACCATTCAGTTTTACATAGCAGCCACGGGTTCCCCTATTCTCCCTCCTCCCACCCCCTCCCCTTACCCCCAGCCCACCACCCATTCCCACCTCATCCAGGGCAAATCCTCCCCCGAGGATTGTGATCAACCTGGTAAACTCAGTCCAGGCAGTTCCAGTCCCTTCCTCCTAGACTGAGCCAAGTGTCCCTGCATAAGCTCGAGGTTTCAAACAGCCAACTCATGCAATGAGCACAGGATTTGGTTCCACTGCCTAGTTGCCTCCCAAACTGATCAAGCCAATCAACTGTCACACCTATTCAGAGGGCCTGATCCAGCTGGGGGCCCCTCAGCCTTTGGTTCATAATTCATGTGTTTCCATTCACTTGGCTATTTTTGTTTTCAATAATTGAGTAAAACTGAAATTTATTATAAGCCACAGTTGTCCTAGGGACCTCCATGCTATATATATATAGCCTCCATGGTTATATGGGTTGTGGTCTGATTGTTCTGTATTTTATATCTAGAATCCACTTATGAGTGAGTACATACCATGACTGTCTTTCTGGGTTTGGGTTACCTCACTCAGGATGATTTTTTTCTAGTTCCATCCATTTGCCTGCAAATTTCATGCTTTCATTGTTTTTTTTCTGCTGAGTAGTATTCCATTGTGTATATGTACCACATTGTTTTCATACATTCTTCCATTGACAGGCATCTAGGTTGTTTCCAGGTTCTGGCTATTACAAATAGTGCTGCTATGAACATAGCTGAGCATGTATCTTTATGGTATGAATCAGCATTCCTTGGGTATATGCCCAAGAGTGGGATGGCTGGGTCTTGAGGTAGTTCAATTGCTAATTTTCAGGGTAATTGTAGCCTCATAAAAAGAGTTTGGTAGTGTTCCTTCTGTTTCTATTGTGTGGAACACTTTGAAGAGTATTGGTATTAGTTCTTCTTTGAAAGTCTGGTAGAATTCTGCACTGAAATCATCTAGTCCTGGACTTTTTTTGGTTGGGAGACTTTTGATGACTGTTTCTATTTCTTTAGGGGTTATTGGTCTATTTAAATGGTTTATCTGGTCTTGATTTAATTTTGGTATGTGGTATTTATCCAGAAAATTGTCCATTTCTTCCTGGTTTTCCATTTTTCCCACCAGCCTTTTTCATACACCACTCTCAGAAGATTTACAACTTGACAACTACATTCACTGACACATTTTAAAGGTAAATTATAAAACAAAAGGAACAATGTGTAGCTAGAGTTTTCCTGCCTTGCCCACAGTCAGGACAAATCTTTGTCACCTGCCAGTCCCACAGTTGCTCAGACCCAACCAAGTAAACACAGAGACTTATATTGCTTACAAACTGTATGGCCATGGCAGGCTTCTTGCTAACTGTTCTTATAGCTTAAAATTAATCCATTTCCATAAATCTATACCTTGCCATGTGGCTTAGCATTTTCACATGCTGCTTGTCCTGGCGGTGGCTGGCAGTGACTCCTTCTGCCTTCCTGTTCTTTCTTTTCTCCTCTCTGTTAGTCCTGCCTATACTTCCTGCCTAGCCACAGGCCAATCAGTGTTTTATTTACTAACCAATCAGAGCAACACATTTGCCATACAGAACATTCCATAGAAACAATGGACTCCACTAATTGTCAATGATACACCAAAACCCATAATTGTAACCTAAAAACAAAAATCTGCTTGCCAAATGAGAAAATTTTTGTAGCTGTGATTCCATGCATGACCTTCACGACAATGAAACAATAGACTTCCCAGTACCTCTGGATATCCACATCAGGAACATCACATACTTCTTTCCTCCCCAAATATGGAACATTAGTTCCCAGACTATTGGAATTCCTCCTGCACTTCTTTCAGCTCCAAAGGGATTATATTAACCCAAGAGTGGACATCATACAAGTTGCAAAGAGAGAATGCCCTAGGTCCTATGATTCCTTTGTGTCAAATATCACATAAAAAGTGTCAGACTATGGAGCTGGAGAGATGGCTCAGTGGTTAAGAGCACTGACTGTTCTTCCAGAGGTCCTGAGTTCAATCCCAGCAACCATGTGGTGACTCACAACCATCTGTAATGAGATCTGGAACCCTCTTCTGGCAGGTATACATGCAGACAGAATACTGTATACATAATAAATAAATGAATCTTAAGAAAAAAATGGCAGACCACAGAAACTTACTTTGGTGGTAAACTGCTGGTATAGATCTTTCCAGACTGGAAACCTGGAAACACCCCCCACCAAGACTTCCGTATTATTTCTACATAATTCTTCCACTACCACAACTCAAGGAATTAGTGGAATTGGAGGATTTGTGGCCCATAAGTCCATACTCAATATATCACATGGAGGAACTCTGCACAAAGGAATCCAATTTGATGACAGATACGTCTTCCTCATAGCATGGAAATCCTGTAAAATCAAAGAAGGCAGTCTAACACCATGTGTTATTGATGGAGGATGGGTTGAGAACAACAAACTCTTCACAGCCCACCAAAGGTGGCATTTGTCAACAGCCTTTCTTCCCCAGCAATGGTTACTGGGGGATCCATGGTGATGCCTGACCTTAGTCTACCTGTGAAACATAATTACACCTAGGATCCGGAGGATCTTCCTCACATTTGACCTCAAATCATGGCTCCCACCTTTAGAACCCTGCTCTGAGCCTGAACTGAGTCTTCTCCTACTCCTCAGGAAATAGGTTTGCCCCAAGAAAGCCCCTATAATTGATGATCACTGGAGCTATGTTGGTTGGCTCCTTACTCAGAGCTGGCAAAGCATCTTCTGTTCTTTCAGAAATCAACACAGACACAGCAGACATCTGAAATCTTTGGTGGACTAGTTACTACTCATGAACTGATTATAGGCCTTCATCTAGAAATATATGCATTAAAGCAATCATTGGCAGATCCTAATAAATATCTGAAATTTGAAGAGGCTATCTGTAGACAACCAGATCTCTCAAAATTATCTGTTAAAACTTATTCAGGGGAACAAAAAGAAGCATGTATCCAAGCAAGACTCACTTTACAACGAGTACACAGACCTATCTCAGCCCTTTCCCACAGGATTTGGAACAAAAACTGCCATCTGTAAGTCTCTACTGGACCCAAGGCAATCCTCTTGGTTTGAGCATGAATTCTGCAAAATACATTTACACTTAGTCTATAGGAACAATGCAGTACCAGCTTAGCACACACACCCATGGCCTTGGAAACTTATCAATGAGCTTGTTGTACCTTCTTATTCATTCCTATGGAATAGTTGGACTAATACAGAGGGTATCTACTTACTAGCCAGAGGTGTGGTGATGTTTTGTGTATACTCTGACAAATGAAGCTTTCATGAAGATCAGAGGGAAGAGCCAGACAAAGTTAGCCCTAGAGGTTACCTTTAATCCTAGTACTGCGGAGTCAGAGGCAGATGGATCTCTGAATTCAAGTCCACCCAGGACTACAGGAGAGTAATCCAGTCTGAAGAAATTGAAGCATCCAGGCAGTAGTCGCACACCCCATTAATCCCAGCACTAGGAAGCTTGAGACAGGAAGTGATATGGCTGGGTGAAGACAGCAATATATAAGGCTGGAGGAAGCAAGAGTTCAACCCCTTTTGGCTGAGGACTCAGGGTCTTCAGTCTGAGGATTTATGGAGACAGGATATTCCCCTTTCAGCTGATGAGTTGTCAAGGTGAGAAGTGGCTATGGCTTGTTTCTCTCTGATCTTTCTTCATTTACCCCAATATATGGCTCCAGGTTTTTATTATAAGACCAATTAGGATTTGTGCAACACAGAGGAACACACCATCTCACATGGGGCCAACATCTTTGTGGCCACCACTCGTGTCCAGTGAGCTCCAAATGTGAGAACTGGCCCCTTGTGTGTTTATAAACCAACTCACAGACTTTGGCAATGGAGTCTTTATTGCATGCTCCATGAAGGACTTGAACCTCACAGTTGACATCTATAACATCACCATGGATACTTTGGACTCCACTTTTTATTCTGCAGAACCTGGTTATCTGGCTATATTTAATGCTACTAGAGTTACAGTCCATTTCTCAGTACAGGCAAACATTTCCAAGATTTCCAGCCTAACACTCAAATGGAGGCAAGACAGAGGCGTAATTTTGACTCATGAACTCTAGAGAATAATGAAGCCAAAGATGACTTTCTAGGGAAGGCTAGAAAAGCCATAAATGAGAGTTCCACTGTTCTTTCCTTTAACATGCCACAATTACAGTCAAAGGATTCTGAAATTTCTAGGGATCTTGAGAACCTGGGAAGACTGATAGACAGAGTCCAATATTAATTAGCTGTATTCAAAGCAAACATTATTTCCTATACCCATAGTTAGCAAGCTTTAAAAATGTTCTCTATTCTGCTAGCAATAGTGGAAAGGATGCCTGAAGTGGATATCTCCTGCAATCAGATTGGTGACTGCCCTAATTGTCATCAGAGAGCCTTCATCCCTTAACTTAAGGAAACAGATGAAGAGATCCAGAGCCAAGCACTTGGCCGAGCTCTGGGAATCCTGCTGAAGAGAGGGGGGAAGGATTTTAAAAATGCTCTTTATTTGATGTCACTGGTAGGACATTCAGATTTGACTATACTTGCTTCCCCACATAGGTATTACTCACTGGAAAAAGGAGAGCTCTTGGCTTTTTGCATGTATCATGTTGGCCCTTTGTGCGTATAAATTCCTTATGGCTATTTTGGGCCTGTTTAAGAAACTTTGTCTTAGGAGGAACTATAACAAGGAGCTCCAGAGACTACTATCACATCAGAAGGAACAAAGTAGCTATGCATGATTTCTACAAACACATCTACGCAAACCATGACTAAAGAAACTTCATGGCTCATCTCCGTGATGACTCTGTAGGCCAGGAATATTGTATTCCAGTTTTTTGGTTCTGCCCCGCTGTGGGAGCCCGTTTTTCGGGTTCCTTATGGCTTTACCTAGCATGTCCGCATATAGGATAATTAATACCACAGGCCCGAGTGCAGGTGTCTGAAATGGTCTGCACTTGGCTGTGCTGTGGGGGAGGAGGTCTTTTGCTGCACCCTTTGGTGTCTCTATAAAAACCCTGAGTCAGAGACAGTAGGGGCCATTTGGAAAAGGTTCCAGGCCCTCTCAAGGCTATCCTTTACTTTCTATCTGTTTATCTCTGCAATATTCTCCACAATAAGTCCTTATATCTAATATTTTCTGCTGCTCACACTCAAGAAAACTCTGGGGAGCTGTGGGGTTGGTGGGTAAACGCCCCACAGAATGGCGCCATGAGCAGGAACTAAAGAAAAAAGGGGGCGACTAAAGAAAAAAAGGGGGATGAAAAGAAAAAAAGGGACTAAAAGCAAATGAACAGGGACTAAAGACAAAGTAACAGGGACTATAGAAAAAGGAAAATAATAGTTTTATTACAGAGTTTTTGGTGAAAGTGCTGAGTCAGCCCTGCCAGTGGAAAGGCATGCCGGTGTTATGGAAAATATATATATAATTGAGGGGCAGGGGTTTTATCCTCGAAAGAAAAGGAAAGCAGACTAGAAGGATGTCCGATGCTGCAGCACAAAATTCTCTTCTGTCAGAATTTTCTATCTTCTATCTCTTTCTCAATTTCTACCTGTGAAAAATAAGTATAAGGTATAAGGTAGTGATATAGTGTAGGAAAAACTTAGAAGTATAAGATCCTGTAGAAAAAAATAAGGCAATTAGACAGAAAAACTTCAATTTTCTAACTTTAGGGTCTATGAACGCAAACTGGGGAACAAAATCTTTCTTTGGGTTTTACAGGTAGTAAAAAAGCTCTTCTTTGAGCTTGTGGGGAAGAAAAAGTTTCCTATGGAAGCTTTTGACCTGGTGACAGCTGACATGTTAAGTCCAAGTGGCAGGAGAAAGTGTTTTCTCCCTGAGGCAAAAATGGAGGTGTAAAAAGCCAAAGTTTAAAGTTCAGAAGTTTTGGGTAAAGTTGGTCTTTCTCTCTTGAGGGGAAAATAGTCTTTCTCAAACTATAAATCTTTTCTTGGAAAATTTGGGAGAAAATCTCTCTAAAAAGCTTTAATCTTCCTCAAAAGCTCTCATAAAAAACTTAAAAACTAAAGCCTTTAACTTTCTCTCTCAGAAGGACAAAAATTAGAATCACCTGAAGATATTAGTATGGGAATCACCTGTGTTTAGTTCTAAGGGAAAACAATAAACTTAAGACAGCAAAACCTCTCTAAGTTCTTTCAAGCTTTAATATCCTCCCTACAATGCAGGAGGCAGGGATGGAGTTCCTAAAAACCTTTTCTAAGCTCTGTCTCATCAAGCTAGTAAAAGACAGTGGGTCAGAGTACCCTGAAGGAAAAGCTTGGGAGAGTGTGGGTAAAGAGCTACAGAGAGCCCAAAAGGGCAGGGAACTTTAACTGAGAAAGGCAAAAATGCCAAGCTTTTCAGTTACAGCCAGCTGAGGCATCAAGGGTTTTGTTTGTGTGAGTGTTTCAGAATGAAAAGGTGCTCCTAATGCAAAGATTCCCTGAAGCAATGCAAACTGTTAGCATTGTATCCTCTCTTCTGAGCAAAAACCCAGAGGCGACTGGCCAGCATCTCTGAGTTGATTTCGGGATACTAGGGTTCCTGCAGTTGTAAACTTCCTGGAGCACAGAGCTGAGGCAAGAAGGTGCAGGACCCAGGGGAAGATTGCTAATGAACCAACAAAGCTAAAGCTGGTGGAAACAGCACAGTTGTCTGCTTTCCAAAAGTCCCGGGATGATAGGTCCACAGCTGCAAAAAGAAATCTGAGAAAAAGCTTTCCTATCAGAGTAAGGACCTTTCTGGGAAAACAGTAAAGCTGAACTGGGTCTGAAGCAGTTGTGCTGCCGAGTCAGAACGCTGTCTGGGGAAAGAGCCCAGCCAGGGCTGAACAGAACTATTGAGGAGGAAAGCTTTCTTTTCTGTCAGAGAAAGCATCTCTTTGAGAAAAGCTTTGTTTCAACTGACTCCCTGAGATGAGGGAGTGTAGCCCTAAGGGGTGATTGCCTCTGGCATAAGCTCTGCCCTTGAGCACCCAGACAAGCAAACACAACCCACTGGGGGACTGGGCCAGGTGAAGACCAGATGAGGCAAAGCACCAGTCCTAATGGGAGTTTAGAAGTGGCAAAAACCTCCCTTGTTAGATTTTGAGTCTGTACACAAACCACAGACCCCCAAAACAAAAACGGACTAAAGCCCCTACCTTCAGAAGCAAAAAAGTTGTCACTGTGGTGTTGGGAAATGTTTCTGGGGTAGAGGGGATAAATTGAGACCCAACTGGGAACTGTCCAGGAGAAAGACTCTGAAGAAACAGAGAAGGGACATAATCCTCCCCAGAAAATATATGACCTGAAACAGCTGCTAAAATTTGAGGCAGATTTGGGGGGAGAAAAAAAAGCCCCTACCTCCAAAAGCAGCTAGCAGAGGTACAGAGCTGCAGACAGACATCTGAAGCTCTGCATCTGGGAGGGGGGGAGGAACAAGCAAAATGAGATAGATCTGTGGGAAAAAAATCTCTCTGAAAGAGCTATGAAAAAGCTGTTGTAAATGATCTTGTTTTTCACTGACTGGCTAAGACAAACACAAGCCCCAAGGAAAGTTGCTATCAGAAATGCCAGCCTCAAAGCTGGCTAACAAGGCAGGTGCAGTTTTGATTCAAATGAAGGAGAGACAACTGTTAAAGCCAGCTGAGGAGAGACCAGAAGTCTCCCAATGTCCCATAGTTGAAAATGTAAAATACTTGTTCAAATCTACCATCTACCATTGCAAAAGCAAAAAACTTTGTTCAAACCTTCCCAGGCAAGAATTTGTAAGCAAGTCTGGTTAAAAAAAAAAAAAAAAAAGTACTTAGAAGTTGAGTCTCAGGCCCAAAAGGAACTATGGGAAATGAAATCCAAAAGCTAGCTTGCAATAAGGGACTGATATAAGGGTAATGCATTCTGGGAAAGGTAGTTTTTCCACTAAAGATGGCTACATTGCCCTGAACTACTTTTGTCAGGTCGAAAATACGTTCATGGTAATGCTGTGGGATGTTCTGTATGTCCTGTGGGAGCCCTTCTTGGGTTCTTTGTGGCGTTACCCAGCAGGTCCGCATAGAGGATGATTAGGACCATGGGCCTGAGTGCAGGTGTCTGAGATGGTCTGCACTTGGCTGTGCTGGGCGATGGTCTGGATGTCAAGTTGTTCTGATTGATCAATAAATAAAACCTGATCGGCTGTGGCTAGGCAGGAAGGATAGGTGGGACTAACAGAGAGGAGAAATAAAAGGACAGGAAGGCAGAAGGACTGACTGCCAGATGCCGCCATGACCAGCAGCATGTGAAGATGCCGGTGGGCCACCAGCCACGTGGCAAGGTATAGATTTATGGAAATGGACTAATTTAAGCTATAAGCACAGTTAGCAAGAAGCCTGCCACGGCCATACAGTTTGTAAGCAATATAAGTCTCTGTGTTTACTTGGTTGGGTCTGAGCGGCTGTGGGACTGGCAGGTGACAAAGATTTGCCCTGACTGTGGGCAAGGCGGAAAACTCTAGCAACATGGTAAACTTAAAATAAAGATTTTAAAAGAATAAGGACGAAAATCGTCTAAGAGTTTAGGTGTCAGTTCCAATGAAAAATTGAAATGATACAGAACTAGGTGCTTCGTGGTTTGGGGCTCCAGTGGCAAAATGCCTTATTTACCCTAGTAGCTGTGCAAAGTTTTTATGGTAGTTGGATGACAAAAGGCTACCTTTAAGAGCAAACAAACCACTTTAAAATCCTTGAGAAAGCACTTTATACACTGAACTTTGTCTTAGATATGAAGAAACTTATGTTGAAATTAGAAGTTCTTTGCCTTTTGAACAAACTGCCTGCAGTGAGTAATTCCTTTGCAAATCTAATTAAGGGGGTAAGAAACAGGCATTCAAAAAAGAAATGACTGCTTTATAGAAGGGAAACAAACTTCAGAAAAATCTGTCTTGCTTCATCTGAAAGTTCCTTATAAGAAATCAATGCTAAATATCACAGCTGCTAATATCAGGAGTTAAAGCTAATGAAGTGAAAATACTAAATCCTGAAAATGCCTTTTCTCAAAGTAAGCTAATGAAGGATATGTTTCATGAAAGAACATCCATGTTCTTGACTCCTTTGAATAGTAACAGTTTTGGTGAAAATATTGGAACTGACAACAGTCAAGGCAAAATGTTTCAACAAATTCAAGATGCTATTCACAAAAGAAAGCTGCCATGTTTTGTGGGCCATATTAGAGCTCACTCCAGTCTTTCTGGTCCTTTAGCTGAGTGGTAATGTAATGGCTGAGCATTATCCCAAGTGGAAATGGCTCAACAGTCACATGTTATTCATCAAAATAGCGAAAGCTTAAGAGAAAGCAATTCAATCTTATGAAAGAAGCAGCTCATCAAATAGTTAAACGATGTATGGGTATGTCCAAAATATTTTCCTGTCCCTCACTTAGGGGTAAACCCTTGAGATCTTCTTCCCAATCATCTATGGCAAATGGATGTTATACATATTACCGAATTTGGCAAATTAAAATATGTATATATGACCATTGACACTTATTCAGGATTTTTAATGACTGGTGCACAACCTGGGGAAGCTACAAAACATGTAATTATGCACTACTTGAAGTGTTTTTCATATATGGGTATACCAAAAATTATTAAAACTGATAATGGTTCTGGATATAGTAGTAAGGCATTTCAACAATTTTGTACCCAATGGGAAATCGTACATAAAACAGGTATTCCTTATAATCCTCAGGAACAAGGTATTGTAGAAAAGGCTCATAGCAGTCTTAAAATAGAACTTCAAAAAATAAAAATAAAAAAGAAAGAAATTTACCCTCAATTGCCACATAATGCATTAAATCATGCTTTTTGTTCTGAACTTTTTGAATATGGATGTCTATGAACAATCTGCCACAGATAGATTTTGGCACAGTGGCACCCAAGCGACTTTTGCTCAAGTGAAATGGAAAGAACCCTGCTTGGGATTATGGAAGGATCCTGATCCTGTTTTAATATGGGGTCGAGCACATGTTTGTGTTTTTTCACAGCAGGAGAATGAAGCTGGGTGGTTACCAGAGCATTTGGTAAGGAGCATGGAACTAAGGAAGGTCAGCTGCAATGATGTTCCTATAAAGGAACCAGAATGAAAGTGGCCCAATTAGTGTTTCTGAGGTTTTGTCATTGGTTAATGAAATAAGTGAGGAAAGAGAGTTCTGAGCTGTGCCACTTTTGGCTTTACTAGCTCCTTTAGAAAAATACTTTATATCACCTAATAGCTGTGCAGTATTTGGCGAAGAGCTTTACAGCAGCTAAATTCGGTGATTTCACCCTCAGAGTGAAGTGAAGTTTTCAGGTAGAACAAACCAAAAGTACTGCTGTGATAGAAAGAACCACTTAGGGGAGCTATTATGAATTTGGGTGAAGGGACAGCCTCTAGTTAAAAACCGTCTACCTCTGACAGTGCATCTCTGCCAGTTCCGGAATGGCTGAGAGAACTGGCAACTTTGGGGTGTGGCTTCATCTGAGAATGTTACAGTCCCCTAGCAACAAGTATCACAACTCTAATGACAACACTCACTAAATCCCACTGTTGTATAGCAAAGCTGACTATAAACTCTAAACTTTAGAAATGATCTACGTACTTCCTGTCTAGTTAAGAGAATCTAATAGAGATAGTGATGATAATTAAGAGTAAGAAGTAGAAAAAGATAAAAATAAGATATGTGAGTTTGTAGAAATTATTCTGTCTTGTTAGATCTCTGTGTTAAGAAATCTTTGGGTGTTTGCTAAATTAGATATATGCTAATGGTAGGCCTATATAAGTTTGTAAAATAGATTCATAGAGTTCCTTTAAGAATATAAGCTTGCAAGAAGTATCTAAGGTAGTCTTAAGACATGTAGTAATAAGCTTGTAAGGAAGATACTAGTTGTAAATGTAAGTTTAAATAAGAAATAAGATAAGAAGTATATAAATAAGTAGATGTTAATATGTTATATGTGAGTTTGTAAAAATGTGTAAATGTTGAGTGAGTTTATGCTTAAGCACATGTTATATGTGAGTTTGTGAAAAAGTGTAAATGTTGATTGTGAATCTATGCTTAATGTATATGGTGAAAGAACCCAAGACACAGAAGGTTAGTGTCCTAGTAGACTGCAAAGTAGGCAGTCTGAATGGTTTCAAAAGCTACAGAAGCCACTAAGAAGCTAAGAATGGTGGACGCCAGAACCAGCACAAGGCATCCACAGCTGAGATCCGTGGAAAATTGACGCAACACAGAAAAACCTGAGCTAACATCAAAAACGGTGCGGTTTAGAATACTACTGAAACTAAAAAGGTCTCTGGCTTAAGAATAAAAGGTGCAGAGACACTTGTTTGAACTAAAATTGTTAACAGCAAAAAGTTTTGGTTGTAAAACGTCTCTTCATATTTGGAAGTGAAAGACTGCTACCAGAATTAACTTTTTTTTTTTTTTTTAACTTTTTGAACTTAATGAAATAAAACTACAAAAAATTTTGGTTATGGACTTCTTCGTATTTGGAAGGCTCGTACCAGAATTTATCATTTGAATTTTGGGACTTAATGAAATGAAAAATAGATTTCATTGCAATGGGATCTTGAGTTTACTTATGATAATGACCTAGAAACTGTTTTCTGGAATTGGGTTAAAATGGAACTGTTTAAATGAAGAAATTTATTGTTTCTAGACTAAAGATGCAATTTTGTGTATGCATATATGCTTTATTAACTGGTGATTCATGAATTGTTTTATGGAACTGTTTATGTAAAAATGGAATTACTTATGGAATGGTTTTGTGTTACAAATGGTAATGTTTAAAAGGAACAGATTGGGTTTTATAACGAGGCTTGAGATTTTGCTTAAAAAATTATAAAGAAAAGGGAGAGTTAATATTCCTTAGTATTTAGTTTAAAAAATATTTTCTTGTTGTTAGAGTGGATTATTGTCATATTTTGTTAGTATGAAATGCAAATGGGGTATACTAAGAGACTACTTTTAAAGTGTAAAGAGTTTGATTAAGAAACTGCTTTTGATTGAGAATATCGCTTTTCAATATGGGTTTGTAGGAATTGTATAAGTTTGGGTTTTTTCTAACTAGGTTTGAGATTTAAAAAAAAATATAAAGAAAAGGAAAAGTTATGAGTGAATTAAGATTGAATTATGTTTGCAGAAATTATGTTTAACCTATTGATATTAATGCACCCTGCTTTTGGGGAGTTAAGGAAATATTTAAGTTTGATGTGGACACATTGAAGTTTTTCCTATGTTCTGTTAGCAAAAAAATTCAAATGATTAAGAGTTAAAGTTGTAAGACAGAGAAAATTGTTAAGTGTATATAGCACCACATATGCTAATTCAAATGGTTCTGTTAAGAATTTGCTTTGTGTTGTAAGATTGAGAATTGTAACTATGTATAGCAATAGTTATGTTAACTGGTTAATGGTAATTCTTTAAGTTTGTAGTTGCCTTAAGAGTTTTTGGTTTAGAAAGGGCTTCAGGCAGCTAAGACTGCTGTAATCACCTTGGACCTAATTCAAAAGAGAAATGCAATCTTTATCATCCTCTACTCCCATACTGGGAGATGTAACAGCTATGAAGATTGCTGTAAGCCATTAATAATTAGTTATTTTTTATATATTAAGAAGGGAGGACCTGTGGGAGCCCCTTTTCAGGTTCCTAGTGGCTTTACCTAGCATGTCCGCATAGAGGATGATTAGGACCACAGGCCTGAGTGCAGGTGTCTGAGATGGTCTGCACTTGGCTGTGCTGTGGGGGTGGGGGGGGTGGGGAGGGTGTCTTTTGCTCCACACCTTGGCGTCTCTATAAATAACCTGGGCCAGAGACAGTCGGGGCCCGTTGGAATAGGTTCCAGGCCCTCTCAAGGCTCTCCTTTATTTTCTATCTGTTTATCTCCGCAATATAAATCCTTCTATCTAATATTTCCTGCTGTTCACACTGAAGAAAACTCTGGGGACCTGTGGGGTTGGTGGGTAAACGCCCCACACCCCGCAACATCACTGTCATTTTTGCCAAAAGAGAAGATATAGATACATTGGTCATAGACCAGAGATGAATGCCTCTGGAGACTCAACAGACATCCTGATGCTTCATCATTTGCTTTTTAATATTAACATACAAAAAACTGAGAAACAATATTAGAAGCTAATTATGAAGCTCACTGGACTCTTGGTTGCTCTTTTCATTAATAAAAGAAGAACTACTACCTCTCCCGTAGCTATAAACTACATGCTCCTGCTTGACACTGAGCAAGTAAGGATGATGCTCTAGATTGGTTAGCTCAGAGTCCAACAGCTCCAACCCTGCTATGCCTCCCTTTAAAACACTTTTGACTGAAAATGACTGCATTTCCTTTTCTTTCTGAATGTGTTCTAAACTTGATGCATACCAACCCTGGAGAAAATATGAATTTTGGGAAATCTGTATAAAACAGAAATCATAACAGCATCTTGTAATCTGTATTGGTTTGACCATTTTGCTTAATGATTGTGCGTTTTAGTGCCTGAGATTTATATTCCCTCATTTATTTGTCTATTAGTAATTGGAATATTTATTGTATGCCGCAAGGACCAAGGGATGGAAGGTAATGAGAATAGTAATAAAAGAACATACATGTCTTTTAGACATGTAAAAATTGCTTAGTCAGGAACCCCAATACACCTAAGGCTGTACCTGATAACCAGAACTCCATAATATCACTCATTTAAGATAACCAGACAATCCTAAGACCCAGGAAACCCACTGGACAGTATATAAGCACATACCAAGAACAATGCTCTGCTCTGCACATCTGAAGGGACATCACCTTGATCAGTCTTGCAGCTAGAGCATCTCCCCCAGAATTCTGACCATTGAATCAGAGACTTCTGTTAGAGACTGGAACTGAACTCCAACTAGGATATGTCACATAGGTGAGCACCCTTAAGGAAATAGACTAAGGACCATATTTAGGAATTTAGAGGGTGAACCTTGTGTGATGACCATAAACAAATATAACTTTTGTTATATTTACTATGCTTATCTACCTTCTTGCTCATCAAAGTTAGGATCACTTAGAAACCATTTTGTTTCCTATGATTGATGATTGGATGTAAGTCTGCATCAGTGTTAGGAAATGGAAACTTTCTCAAATAAAATGCATGATCACAGATTTTGAAAGAAACAGTATGATTTGTACTGTACAGCTAAAGGAATTTGTCTTGCTCTAATTGCTTTATAAGTCATAAGAACCTTAAAGAAAATGTATCCCCATTTTTATGTGTACAGTGTATGTTCAAGAGAATGACTTCCATGTGTGTACAGGTGACACACAAGAAGAGAGGGTGTCAGTTACCCTGAATCTGGAGTAGTAGGTGGTTATGAAACGCCCAACAAGGATGTTGGGACAGGAACTCAGAGATAATACTGTTTATCCAATAAAACAAAAATCTTTCACAGATTAACAAGAACAAGACTAACTAAATAAAGAAGTAAATAAATGATCCTTGGGAACATGATGCATCAATATTAAGATGCTGTGTATGGTAAACTTGCACCATATATTGAACACAATCCAAAGACAATACTCATCAATTTAAAATAGGAAAGGTGATTTCAAAGCTACATGCAAAGTCAAAACACTCAGAATGCTCAATGGGATTATGAAAAGATAGTACACACATTGACACAATGTGACTTCTATATTTACCTGAAAAGCTGCAACAATCAAGAATGTGTACAGTTGTGAAAGACTAAAGAGGATGGAGAGAAAAAGCAAAGAACAAAAGTAGGAAAATATAGTAAAATTTTAATCAAAAGACCAAAGGAAACTCAGTCAGGAAAAGTATGATCTTGACCAATGTTACCCACCTACCTATGATTCCATGTGTATAGAAATTAAATAAACCCAGGCTTCACAAGTTTTACAAAATTAGCTCATAGTAAACCTTAAACTGCTATGTTTTTGCCCTCTGGCTACTGATTCTTCTTCCAGAGAGGTACCATGATCTTTGCAAAGGGTGGTGAACTTCTCCAGTGTGAAACCTCAGTAAACCCCCTCCCCCACTCCATCCCCTACAGACAAAGAGAAGCTTAAACCAGGATTCCTAAGTGTGCATATGAACTTAGACCCCTTTTCCCCATGTGGCTTTATCAGCTACAGATACTTAAGAAAACACAGAGTCAGGATATTCGAACATCTGGCAGAGGCTAAGTGGTCATGAAACATCCCAAACTTCCTGAACCCCAGAGACAGCTTGTAAAACTCCTAAACACGGTAGCTGAACAAATGCGAAATAAAGATAACATGAAAGACTACTGATATGAACCAAAAAAAGAGGGAGGCGCGCTGTGGGAGATGAATTATGTGGTCTGTGCCTTAAGAACTAGCCTCACAAAGAAAGGGGCGTGCTCCTTCCAACCTCCCTGCTGTGTGTGAGAGATTTGGAATAAGCCCCCTGCTGAGGCATGTAAACTTCATTTGAATAAACCTTGATTTTGCATTCTGTACCTAAGGTCTCCCCTGCCTTCTTTGGGGAAGGCATCTGGGCATAACATCCAGATCCTGCTACAAATCTGTGGCCCTTCATGCTCCCTTGTGTTTTCAGGCAAACCCAGCTTCAATGATGCCTACACAAAAACACTGTAGAAGAATAATTTAATGTCTGATTCCAACCACATAGATTATTTCATCCCACAAATGTAGCATCTGCCCTATCCACCTGCCCCAAACCATGCAAACCAAGATACCTCTGTAGTTCAGAACTTCCTTTTGTCCCCTGAAACTGACCTTCACTGAATCATATCACAGTGGCTGGCAGTAACAGAAAGCTAAAAGCATTCTAATCATGTATTGCTGAAGGATGATCCCCATCACCCCCTTTCTACCATTTTCTAAACTGTCTGTAACATTTATAAGACAAACCTGAAAGGGAAAAGAACATCCAGAACTTGTAGAAACCAGACCTTCAGTTTTCCAATCTGTCTTCCCAGACTCCCACTGTCACAGAAGCAAAGCCTGTGTGTGCACACTGGACAGTGATATTACAAGCACCATAGCCTCCCATGCCAGGGTGGCAGAGCCTTCTCATCCCCAGGGAATTCACACTCAGTAAGGATCAGAGGCCAAGGGCCACTGCCCAGGTCACCACAGGGACAAACAGAAACAGTCTGGGCTTATGGTCCATTTCAGTCTCAGCAGTTCAGACTCTGACAGCTCAGCCAACCTGTTCTTCATAGTTTGAGGACAATGGACCCCACACTCACCATCCCATGGCTGTGGTCTTCCTTACAGCCTCCTACAGCAAAAGTAGAAGAAAATCCTGGAAATAACCTGTAAGCTCCCTCCCACTGATGCTCCTGATGGCTAAGCCTTCCCAAAGCTCCTCATTAGTTAGGACCACCCAGTTGGACCTCAGGACATTAGCAGTTACCCTATTGGGTGAGCTGAGATAAAATGTCTCTAACTGTACAGACCCTCCCAGCTCTGCCCTTCAACAATAGGGTCGGAAAGGAGACTAGTCTGGGAAATTTGTAGTTTAATAAATACAATCTTCCATTCTCCAGAGCACTTCCTGTTCCACTTCACAGAGTCCTTTGCATGCACATTCCATTACACACTCAATGCCCAGTGAAGCCAACCCTTTGCTTCAGAGCTGGGAGGTCCTGACGCCAAACACGGTTCACATTCAAACAGTAACTGTTGTGGAAGCTGAAACAGGTCATGGATTAGAACACAATGATGGGAGGGCTTGGAGCCAGAAAAGTGATAGTGGAAATGAGGTAATTATAATCCAAAAAACTATGTTGGAAAGTTGAAACAGGCATTATGGACATGTGCTCCAGAGACTAGGGATGTGTACTAGAGCACACTAAGTACTACTCATGCATTTCTCCCAGGCTGTACATCTTAAAACTGGAAAAGAGTCACATTAGGCAGGGCCACACCATTTTATCCAGTTTTTTTTTTTTTTTTTTATTTAGGTTGAACTGGTGTTAACTAATGTAATTTTGTTTCACAAAAATTCAGTTCTTTACCCAGATTCCTGATTGTCTGGTCTGTGAAACAGAGAAATGGTCAGTTAGGACATTTATGGAATGTCTAAAATTGATGACCTCGCTACTCATTGCTACTGTCAACTCCTCTCACAGCAGGAAAGCTTTCACCTCCTTGTCAACACCCCCTCTTGCTTTACCCAATAAAAACTGCTCCATTGCTACTCAGGGTCTCTCCTGCTCTGCTGCTGCATCAGGTGAATGGAGAGGCCCTAGTTAACCAGCAAGAATAACAAGACTCTGCTTTTGCATCGAATTTGGTCTCTTGATGGTCTTTAGGGAACTCTGGGTACATCAGCTAGAGTACTACTTATCTTAGGGATATCTGGGAGACAGCCCTCTCTTAGCTTAATTTTACTTTGTGACTGAATGTCTCCTAAAAGTGGGTAAATCCTTATATCGTCAATTGTATTACCATAAATTCTACTTTTCTATATCATAATTTAGCAGTGGAGTGCTACTCTACAGAGGAGATGCCCTTTACAAGCTCCACGAGATTAGCAACAGACAAATCGTAACCTAAATGTTAAAACTGCAGAACTTCTGAAAGATACTAGAGAGACCAAGGCTCTCCAAGTTTGGCAAATCTGCTTTCCAAGGTGACAATACAAGCATTACAGGAGCCAGCATTTCACAGCGACATCAACAACAAGAATATTTCTAAGTCTTGTTGCCAATGCTCCGCTCAGACACAGCCCAAGGAGTTGAGTTATTCAGAGACTGATGCCCCAGCCCAGGAAGTTTCAAGGATCATGTAGGATACACAGGACCAGGAAGGCACACGCGGTACTCGCAGGGCCACACAGCACTGGGCAGGACATGCCAAACTCTGCCTCTGGCTGCTGACTCCCACGCAGCCCCGAGAGGATCCAGCTCCCATGGCTCAGAAGGGCCTAATCACAGGGTAGGTACAATCACGTCCACATGCACAATTTTCCGGGAACCTCAGGGGGGTATCAGGGCGGGAGTAAAGGTTACACAAAGGTTACAGTGGTCTTTCCTGGAACACTTGTAATTATTCCAGTCACAGATGAACAACATATCTTAACAGAAATCTCCATACATTGTGGTAAGGGTGGTTGAGTAATGGCTGAGTCAGTTTGCCCTTGGAACTAGCTTTTTAGTTCCTCATTCTCCTGGAACTTGGGTGGTGTAAGCCCGAAGGGTTAGGGTCTTTCAGTGTGATGACCACCAGCACAATAAAGTCTAACATTTGTTATACTAACTATGCACATCCACCTTCTTGTTCATGATGTTTCTCTTTTCCCCACTTCCTCTCCAGCATTTGTTGTCCATTGATTAGTGGGTCTTTGCCTTTTTGATTGCAATTACCACAATTCTTACCAAGAGACCAAAACCTGTTCCTATTTCTATTAGGAACAGGAACAATTTATAATCTCAACAACCTCCATAATTCTGATAATGACCAATATAAATAGTTTTTAAAATACAAAACAGCAAAACAACAGCTATGAGTTCCTCTGCCTAAAGCCTTTTCAGTTTTACCTAGGTGCTCACCTATAAAGATTAGGGTGGCTACCTGGGAACATTCAAATCACTAGCAACTTCTGCCTGGGAGATCCCTGCTCCCTTTTTTAGCATTTGAATTGGGTATCTGCCTTTTGCAAATATCCCCTTTAGCTACATCCAAAGACAAGACCAGCTCCAAACAAAGCACCCACATGACAGCTCAAAATTGTCTCTAAGGACAATTCCACAGGAACCATACAACTAAATAATTGGGTATAAACTGGTACATTACATTGATTTGGTTTATAATCTCATTGAATTATACCAATGAAAGGGTTGTTTATGAGTCCTGACATTGATTCAAAAATTAGTGACACAAACATATACTTCTGTCCCATAAGGGAACATGGGAGAGTTGTCTGAGTTACTGTCTTCCTTGCAGCAACAAAGTAACTGACAATATGTAATGTAAGGAATGAAAGGTAGGTTATAGCTTAAGTTCCACAGGGAAATACTCCATTATGATGGGGAAGACTTGGAAACAGTGTTGGGAGTCTAGCTCCAGAATTGGGTCCAAGATTAGGAATCAGAGCAAATAGAAATTTCCAACAGGTGTAAACGTGAATGTCCACAGCAATCCATTTCTCAAAGGAGGCTTCATTTCCTAATAATTGAACAACTGCAAATACCACTGCCAACTTGGGATCCAGGGTTCAAATTCATTAACTGTGGAGGATATTTTACCTTTCAAATTTTAAAAGTTAATTCTGGAGTCAAATATCCCTGACCATGATCTAGTAACATACATTTAATTAATGCAAAATGCATGTTCCCTTACAATAAAAGTCTTATAAAGGTTATTTTTTGCTTAAAAGAGTACTAAGAGCATTATGAACAAGGAAATTAAAATATATTAACGAAGACAACTCTAATGATAGAGATAGGCATTACTTGGCAAAGAATTGAAAATCTACAGCACAGATGCACTTAGCACCCAGGGTTAGAAAGTGAGACTATGTCCCAAAACACACTCACTCCAAAAATCTCTACTTAAAGGTCAGGCCTGAGAAGATGGGTTAGCAGACAAAGTACTCACCTGGCAACTGAGAACCTGAGTTATTATACCTTAAATTCTGCATTATAAAGCCAGTTGCAACATTGCATTCTTATAATCCAATGCTTTTAAGGCAACATAGGAGGCAGAGAGGAGAAACCCTATAATCCTATGTGTGTTTGATAGTAAACTAGAGACCCTGTCTCACACATGGTGAAGAGACAGGACCAACACTGAAGGTTCTCCTCTGACTTTTCCACCCATCCCATGGCACACATGAACATCTTCCACACCCACACAGAAATGAGCACATACATAAAGCAACCATAAGTGAATAAATAATAAAATTACAAATTGGATGATGTGGCACACATCTTCTTTTCAGTACCTGGGAGTTAGAGGCAGGCAGAATTCTGGGAGTTTTAGGCCAGCCTGGGCTACATTGTGAGTTCCAGGAAAGCCAGAGCAACATTGTTGCAGGGGTGGTTGAATAACAGCTGAGTGAGGTTGCCCTTGGAACTAATTTCCTTTTTAGTTCCTCATTCTCCCGGGGCTTGGGGAGTGTAAGCCTGAAGGGTTAGTGTCTTTCAATAGAATGATTGGATGGAGGAAAACAGCCTAGGAATATAAACAGTGTAAAATTTCTCCCACTTCCAGTTCTCTTGAAATATAAGTAAATATACAGAAAAACCCTTGGAAGCTCCCTCTTGCATAGAAAATTGCTGTACTTCGAATACTGAGCCAATGGTATATAATGAAAGCTTGCTGGAATTTGATTTAAAATATTCAATATATATCATTTATTAAGCTGTTTATGGATAGTGAGTTCTAGGACAGCTGGAACTTTCTAATTAGATCCTGTAACAAACAAAAAGCAAAATTATATTCAACTACATTTGTGAGTGTGTGTGTTAAGACATGTCTTACTATCATATTCACTATGTAGACCTATCTGTCTCAAAGGCTCTGTTACCATGTTTGCTACTACATTTCTGAGAATAATTTGACAGGAACCAGTGGTGACACCTGAATTGACTTCAAGAGATATTGTCCTTAATCTGCTGTGCTCTTCGTTATTTAGTTTTGTTTTTCTTTTACGTTGCATGTGTGTGCATGTGTGTGTGTGTGTGTGTGTGTGTGTGTGTGTGTGTGTGTGTGTGTGTGTGTATAACACAAGCTTTCTTCAAACTGCCAGTGGTCTTCCTGCCTCTACACTCCCATTTATGGCTCAAGTAGGCTCTCCTAAAATTATTTAGTGAGAATGGTCAGAAAAACACTGGTTCTGTGAAAGATGAAAGACTCAGATGCACAGCCTCATACTGTGTTGTTATAAGCTGGGTGTTCATAGGGACCTCTGCTCAGGTTAAGCTGGGACACCTCAGTGCACTTTGGAAAAGGATTTCAGGATGAGTCAATGCAAACCAGAATGTGAATTTTATTTCAAGACCGGTTCTCTCTATGTATTAGTGGCTGTCATTGAACTCAAAATGTAGACTAGGTTATCCCCAAACTCCCAGAATTCTACCAATCTCTGCCTCCAAGTATTGGAATAAAAGTTGTGTCCCCATCATTCAACTTGCAATATTATTGTATATTTTCTTCTAACTGTTTGTATGGGTTGGTTCATTTGTATATGGAAATGTGTGCATGTGTGTCATGGGATGGGTGGAAAATTCAGAGAATAACTTTAGTTGTTGGTCTTTTCCCATCAACATGCTAGAGACAGGGTCTCTATTTTGCTATCTGTTTTGTTCATAGCTGGCGGGATTTCTCCTCTCTTCCTTTTATCTTGCCTTAAACCACTCGACTATAGGCATGTACTGTTGCAACTGACTTTATAAAGGGAGAGTTGCAAGGTGAGTACTTTATCTGTTAACCCATTTTTCTCAGCCGTAAAGTTTATTGAGTAGAGAGTTTTGGAGTGGGTCTGTTTTGAGGCACAGTCTCACTTTCTAACCCTGTCTGACCTGGGAACCATTATGTAGTCGATAGGCTAGGCCTGGAACTGAGAGACATCTACCTATCTCTGCCTCATGTGACCACACCTGGCTAAAAAGAGATGTTTACCATGGATTTAACACAGATATTAGCGGAAAGAAAGGACTTTTGGATAGTGTGGTCTGGTGAGCGAGCACCACACTTAAGAACTGACACAAAGCCATGTTTATAGTTCTGTTGACTTTGTAACTTCCATTTCAATGGGTCCTTAGGGAGTCTCTCTTGAGAAACTATGCCTCTCTCAGTTTTGCCACCTGTCTAAGCCTTGGGAGGTTTCTCTAAGGTCCTGATGTATAGGGGCGAGGCCGGGGGAGTTCCTTCTCTAAAACTAGGAATATGTTTGGGAGAGCTGGAAGTCTGGGACCAGGGCCTTTGGGAAGGGTTTCTTCAGATCCTGAGAGCCATCTCTTTCCACACCTGGGGCTGTGGTAATCCGTCCCAGCCACTGTGGACTTTTTTTTTTTTTTTTATAATGTTCTAGAGATACCTTGTGTTCCTCTTGTGCAATATTGTCAGATTAGCCTCCTTCTGAAAATGTATACTTTCTTTTAAAACTGAACCCATTGGTTTATATTAACTAGAGACTTGCTGTGGAATTTGGCGCAAATCTCCAGTCAATCTGGGATAGGTTTGTGCTTCAGGTGGAAGAAGCCAGGGCTGGGAACCACTGGACTGTTTCCCTTCAGCTAACCCGGTCCTGTCACTCTGGCCTCACTAGCCAATCAGGGAGTCGAGCGGACTCACCAGTCAGATGGGAGTGTTCTTCCTCCTGGCGCTAGGGTTCTGGTTCAGCTCTTATGATGAGGAAGTAGGAAGTTGGCTTCTTGTGCTGTACCTCATACGCTCTGCTGTGGGTTGAGTACTTGGCAGCTGCGCCATGGTGAGCAAGGGGCTTCTGTTCCCAGACCGGGAGGAGTGGCCGGCCATGGTGAGCGAGGGGCTGCTTTCCCCAGACTGGGTGGAGCGGCCGGCTGAGCCGGAACCGGGTGGTGGGTCCTCCCGAGGAGGGTGGGAGCCAGTGGCCAGAGGCAGAATTCAGTGTGGTCCTGCCTGGTCCTGTGCGAGCCTGCGAGTCCCACATGTTCCTTCCTGGTCCTGTGTGTCACGCGTGTATTCCTTTTTGATCCTGCGTGTCCTACGTGGCCCTTGCAACTCCCTGGGCTGGGGCTGAAGCCTCTGAATAACTTCTCTCCGTGGGCAGAGCATCTGTGTCTGTGCAGAGCATTGGGAACAAGACTTACAAATACCCTTGTTGTTGATGTCACTGTGAAGTGCTGGGGCCTGTAATGCTTGTATTGTCACTATGGAAGGCAGATTTGCCAAACTCAGAAAACCCTGGTCTCTGTAGAATCTTTAAGCAGTTCTGCATTTCAACATTTAGGTTTAGGATCCATCTGTAGTTAATTTTGTGGAGCTGGTAAAGGACATCTCCTGTGTAGAGTAGCACTCCACTGCTAAACTGTGATGTAGAAGAGTAGAATTGGTGGTAATAGAATTGATGGTATAGTGATTTACCCATTCTTAGGAGACATTAAGTCACAAAGTAGAATTAAGCTAAAGAAGGGCTGTCTCTCAGATATCCCTAAGATATGTATTATGCTAACTGTGCCTTTTAGAGATTAATATGATAAGATGTAAATACTTGTTCCCCAGGACTAACCAGCCTTCTAGGAACATTCCCATAACAAAGGAGAAAATGTAATTTACAGCCAGCCAAAAGGGTCCCCCCATTCCCTGCCCCCCTGTCAAAGAACCGGCCTCTAACATGCTGGTCACAGGGTCACAACCAGCATTAAGTCCTGGTGTGCTGCCATCATAGTCTAGAACAGCTGCATTTCCAGTCTTTTTGAACAGTGTTTTTGAGTCAAATTCTCTGATGTATATTGAGGACTTGAATCCTGTCTGTATCCCCACAGGGCATTCCCCTTACTACTGTCCTGACCAAGCACCATGAATTTTTTTTTTTTTTTTTTGGTTTCCCGAGACAGAGTTTCTCTGTGTAGCTTTGTACCTTTCCTAGAACTCCCTCTGTAGGCCAAGGAGGCTTCGAACTCACAGAGATCTGCCTGCAAAAGTCTGTCTCCCGAGTGCTGGGATTAAAGGCGTGGGCCACCACTGCCCAGCCAGCACCATGAATTCTTGTATTGCAGGTCTGTAGCACCACAGAGTTCTAAAGTAACCACTTTGAGTCACATAGTGGACTGTCCATTGCAGTAACAGGAAAGGACTTGTGTGTGGAGCATGGCATCTCCCTTCAGACCTGAAGAGGAGGAGGAACAGTGTCCTGTGTACACTGCAGGGCGAAACAGACTAGGCAATAGCTAGATCATGGGCTGGAGTTTAAGGCAGTGAGCTGCAGAGGTCTCCATCATAAAAAAGGACCCGCTGGGCAGGGGGAGTGACTTTCTGTGTAATTTAACTCCTGGTATTATTCCTTCCATGTGAATGAAGATAGGCAGAATTGGTGGGTGTACAATTTAGGGAGGGTAACTTGAAGTACTGAGTCTTCAGTTTCCAGTTAGGGAACTCCCCTGTGCAGATATGTGCAATCCTGGTTGACACAGTTAAGTCAGCTCAGAGTTTTGAGACACAGGCCATTGGCTTTAACTCCATGTGTCAGCTTATAGCACCCAGCAGCTGCCACTTTACATGGGAAAGTCATGCAGTGTCTTATGAATGGTATTCTCTCTAGCAGGGAAGTGCCTACTCTGTTGCAAAGTCAGTACTGCTAAGTGTTCTTCCAGTTATTTCTATCATTTTAAAAAGTCAATTAGTGTTATCATTTTTTCAGTTTCACTTTCTTTAAATGTATTATAGCTCTAATCTGTTTTCCAATGTTTCCTAGCCATTAAGAATTTCTTTCCAACTTTTCTTAGGTGCTATTTATTTATATACCTTTATAGAGCAATGGTTCTCAACATGATGGGTAGAGGCTCCCTTTAACAGCAGTAGCCTTAGACCATTGGAATACACAGATATTTTTTATTATAATTTATAACAGTAGCAAAATTTTAGTTATGAAGTAGCAGTGAAAATAATTTTATAGTTGGGTTCACCACCTGATAAAAGACTGTATTAAAGTATGACAGAATTAGGAATGTTGGGAACCACTGGTTTAGACCAATGTCTCCTGTAGCTCAAGTTTGTCTCATACTACATAATTGAGAATTGCTTTGAACACCAAATCCTGCCTCTGCTGCCCAGTGCTGGGAAGACAGTCCTGCAAATCCTTCCAGGCTGGGCCTTGACTGGTCAGTGAGATGGAAAATAGATCAGTGAATGAGTGCCCTCAACCTCTCTAGATTTCCTTGTGAAATTACAGATGAAGTGGGACCTGTGTAAGAGTTGAGTTCACTGACCCACAGTAAAGCAGGTGTAGTCACAGCACAGAAAGGGTTGGCAAGAAGGAGGTGAAAGCTTTTCTGCTGTGTCAGGAGTTTACATTAGCAATGAGTAGTGAGGTCATCGATTTTAGACATTCCATAAATGTCCTGACTGATCATTTCTCTGTTTCACAGACCAGACAATCAGGAATCTGGGTGAAGAACTGAATTTTTGTGAAACAAAATTACATTAGTTACACCAGTTCAACCTAAATAGAAGAACTGGATAAAATGGTGTGGCCCTGCCTAATGTGACTCTTTTCCAGGTTTAAGATGTACAGCCTGGGAGAAATGCATGAATAGTACTTAGTGTGCTCTATTACACATCCCTAGTCTCTGGAGCACATGCCCATAAAGCCTGTTTCAACTTTCCAACATAATTTTATGGGATTATTATTTCCTCATTTCCACTATCTCTTTCCTGGCTTCAAGCCCTCCCATAGACCCTTCATTGTGTTCTAATTCATGACCTGTTTCAGCTTTAACAACAGTTACTATTTGAATGTCACTTGTGTTTGGCGTCAGGACCTCTCAGCTCTGAAGCAAAGGGTTGGCTTCACTGGGCATTGAGTGTGTAATGGAATGTGCATGCAAAGGACCCAGTATCTTGAAAGAGGAATAGGAAGTGCTCTAGAGAATGGAATATTCTCTAAACTACAAGTTTCTCAGACTAGATACCTATCCAACCCTAGTGTGGAAGGGCAGAGCTGGGAAGGCTTGTGCTGTTTGAGTCATTGGATCTCTGCTCACCCAGTAGGGTAACTGCTAATGTCCTGAGATACAACTGGGTGGTCCTAACTAATGAGGACCTTTGGGAAGACTTAGCCATCAGTAGCACCAGTGGAAGGTGACTTCCAAGTTCTCTTTGGGATTCTTGTCTGCTTCTGATATAGGGAGCTCTAAGGAATACCATAGCTATGCCATGGTTAGTGTGGGGTCCGCTGTCCAGGAAGAGCAGGTTGGCTGAGCTGTCAGAGTCTGAACTTCTGGGACTGGGATAGACCATGAGCCAGACTGTGTTTCTGTTGGTCCCTGTAGTAACCTGGGCAGTGGCCCTTGGCCTCTGATCCTTACTGATCCAGGGAGTGTGGACTCCCTGGGCATGAGAAGGCTCTGCCACCCTGGCATGGGAGGCTATGATGCTTGTAATGTCACTGTCCAGTGTGCACACACAGGCTTTGCTTCTCTGACAGTGGGAGTCTAGGAAGACAGATTGGAAAACTGAAGGTCTGGTTTCTACAAGTTCTGGATGTTTACTTTTCCCTTTCAAGTTTGTCTTATAAATGTTACAGACAGTTTAGAAAATGGTAGAAAGAGGGTGATGGGGATCGTCCTTCAGCAATACATGATTAGAATGCTTTTAGCTTTCTGCTACTGCCAGCCACTGTGATGTGATTCAGTGAAGGTCAGTTTCAGGGGACAGAAGGAAGCTCTGAGCTACAGAGGTATCTTGGTTTGCATGGTTTTGGGGCAGGTGGATAGGGCAGAATTCACATCTAGTGACATTATGTGATTGGAATCAGACATTAAATTATTCTTCTACAGTGTTTTCTGTGTGGGCATCACTGGGGCTGGGTTTGCCTGAAAACACAAGGGAGCATGAAGGCTGCAGAGCTATAGCAGGGTCTGCAGGAGATCACCTCCCTTTGCAGAGAGAGCTCTAGAACATGGGGCCTCTCTTAGAGAAATATCAGTAGCTAGAGGGTCAGAAACAACAGTTTAAGGGTCACTTTGAGTTGAAAGTCGTGAGATCTGTGTTTATTTACTTTCTATACACATAGAGTCGTAGGCAGCTGCTTGCCTTTTATCTTGCCTTAAAAGCACTGGACTATAGGCATGCACTGTTGCAACTGGCTTTATAATGCAGAAGTAAAGGGGTAGTTGCAATATGAGTACTGTATCTGTTAACCCACTTTCTTAGTCCTGATGTTTACTAAGAAAAGTTTTTGGAGTGATCTTTTGGATAGTGTAGTCTTGTGAGGGAGAGCCACACTTAAGAATTGACAGAAAGCCATGTTTACAGTTCTGTTGATTTTGTAAATTCCATTTCAATGGGTCCTTAGGGAGTCTCTCTCTCTCTCTCTCTCTCTCTCTCTCTCTCTCTCTCTCTCTCTCTCTCTCTCCTCTCTCTCTCTCAGTCTCTCTGTTTCTGTCTCTCCTCTTCATTAACAAGATCATTTGGAGAGACACAGCCTCATGTTCTAACCCTGTCTGACCTGGAACTCACTATGTAGTAGATAGGCTAGACCTGGAACTCACAGACATCCACCTGCCTCTGCCTCCTATGTCCACACCTGGCTAAAAATAGATGTTTATCATGAATTTAGCACAGATATTATTAGAAAGAAAGGACTTTTGGATAGTGTAGTCTTGTGAGGGAGAGCCACACTTAAGAATTGACCGAAAGCCATGTTTACAGTTCTGTGAGTTTGTAAGTTCCATATTAATGGGTCCTTAGGGAGCCCCCCCCTCTCCTTCTCTCTGTCTTTCTGTCTCTCTGTCTCCCCCTTTCCTTCTCTTTGGTAAAAAAGATCATCAGTCAGTTCCTGAGGTGGCTTGGGTAGGATTCTGATTTAATGAAGTAAAAACATGGTCAGAAGGGTTCTGCACTCTGCCTTGCTCAACATGGAGTTCATAATCCTGTCCTGGGGATTCTCAGCAAATTGCTGCTTACATCTGGGAAAGGAGTAAGTCCATATTCCTATGTTTTATGTACTTTGTCTTCAAACATGGCTCATTGGTATTTGAGATATCATTAAAAAAAGGAATAGTGTCACTGTCTACACAGGCAGTCTACACAGCAAATTTTATTAATTTTGTGTAATGGCTAATATTGATTTTTACCTTGATAAGAGTCAGTCAAGGGACACTCTTCCAGTCACTCCTCTGAGGGCTTATCTAGATCATGTTATTCTCTGAGGTGTGCTTATGAGAGATTATCTTGTATATTAAGTTCATTGAGATTAGAAGACTCTTCTACCTTCTAGAATTGATAGCACCATTCCATTCCATGGATTTGGTACTGAATTATGTAATAATGACCAACATTCATCACCATCTGCTTCCTGACTATGGATACAGTGTGATCAACCACCATGGTTATTTCTTTTTATTGACTTTTAAAATTTTACATTTTGAGTGTCCATATGTTCACACCATGACACTCAGTAAAGTTGAGTAAGAAGTCACCACGGCCAGATATGGTGTCCCAACACTGTGATCACAAAACTTAGGAGGCAGAGGCTAGAGTTTGAGGGTTTGAACATCATCCAAGGGCTAAGTGTACAATGGTGTATGGAGGCAGGCCCCCAGGAACAGACAAGTCTATGGTGGGCTCAGGAAACTGTCCCATGCTATCTTCTACAGACCAGAGCAAGACGGTGGGCCTCTGGATAATCTCACCTCCAATGCTTATGGTGTCTTTTTCCATGAGGCTTGTGAACCTCAAGGTTGAAGTCATGGGAGATGTAAGTTCCAATTGCCTTAAAATTCAGTCTCACAACATTTCAGGGTGGCAGGATCTCAGGATGTGAGTGTAGAAGATGTAGGGAAGACTTTGTAGGCTGCTGATTGGATAGGGTTAATATCTTTCTGATCTTTCCCTGCTTACATTTCTGTGTCCTTGTCACTTGACTGAGGGCAAGGCAAGTTGGTTTGAGGTACAAACAGTAACTGCAAGGGTGGGAACAGGAGCACTTCCAGGCTCCATCAGTGCACCATCTCCAGGTCAGGACTAGATGGACCAGGCAGGAGAGACTCCAGGGAGCTGATACTGGATCTCAGAGAAATGAAGCACCTCCAGTGCCCTGGGGACGCTCAGGTTCTCTCCTGTCTCCTCTTGTCCTTTCCCATCTCCTTCATGTCTCCTCCTGTCTGCTGTGTTTATTCTTTACCCCTTTGTATCCCCTCAAATTCAGTAAGCTGTCAGGTAAAAGTAGAATCCACATACAGTAGACTGAAGGAATAGAAACTACCTTTGCTTGCTATGTGGGCAGAGCCCAGACAGTTTGGTCATTTGCTGGGATTTTTCTGCCTCGGTATCTTGCCTGCCAATCCAAGACTGCAGGGCTCATGAAGAGCTGATGACACTGTAACAGATTTGAAACACCTGCAGAGAGGCCCTGAGAGGTCAGTGAGTACAGTGGACACCTGAAGGGGTGGTAGGTTCTTGGACTGTAGGATGACCAAGGAGAGCCACAGTTGTGGAGTAGAACTGGGATGGTAGGCAAGCTGTGTGTGC